>NC_057813.1:623488234-623491801 GCF_018294505.1 Triticum aestivum
AAAAAAAATACATGATGAACATTTTTCAATTCTGTATTGAAATTTATTTTCGTTAGATATATTTAGAAAATATAAATATGACTTAATGTAGAAAAATTAAGAGAAAAACAGAAGAAAAATGTAAAAAGGAAGAAAACAAGCTCTGGAGGCGGGTGGACCCTGCTGGGCCTGTTCATTCTCGGCTGCTGCTTGTGGGCCTGTACAAAATGCCATCGGGTTTGTTGGCTGAAGTCGGCAGTTGGCCCATCTGGCAGACCGCGGTATTAAGCATCGGGGCCCAATTGTTGGTGGTGACCAGACCGGGCTGGCTGGGACTCGAGCTCAAGCTGCTGCCGCCGCCACCGGAGGAGGTAAGGCACCTGACCTCACCGGACCAGGTCGAGGCGACGACTGCTCGCTCCCGGAAAGCAGCAGAGAAGCTGACGAGGGCCTCTTGGAGGAGCGGCGGCGCGGTGGGCACTGAGGAACGGGCGGCGGCGGCGGCGGCGGCGGCCACGACTCTGGTAAAAAAAAGAAAATCGCTCCTCAAATCCCAATGTTCCTCGTGTCACATTTTTGCTGATTAATCAAGAGGATAATTGTGTAAGTTAATAGTTTGCCCCGGCTAATCTTGGAATCCTGCCTCTCAGGACACAAATTTTGAACACTCCCTAAAAATACAAATTTTGATCACAACCCTGTTTCCAAAGCAAAACAGAACAAGAAATTTTGGCCCGGTCTCGATGATACACATCCACACAATAGTAGAAAAAGGACCTTATATGAGACACATTAGTCCCGATTCGATTTTGGCCCGGTACTAATGGTACCATTAGTACCGGTTCGAACGGCTATGCATTAGTGCTGGTTTGTGTTGAACCTTTAGTACCGATTCGTGCCACGAACCGGTATTAAAGGGGTGGTGGCAGACTGGCGTCAGGCCGGGGCCCCACGAGCCCCTTTAGTCCCGGTTTGTGGCACAAACTGGTACTAAAGGGCCAACCTTTAGTACCGGTTCGTGCCACGAACCGACACTAAAGGGGTCTAACCTATAGTCCCGGTTGGAGACGCAAACCGGAACTATAGGGCAATTTTCAAACTTGGAAAAATCATAACTAAATCATCCTAATTCAGAAAAATACATATAATATATCAAAATTTGCAGAACAAAAAGATTGATCTGCATGATGAGGGGGCTAGCTTATTCTATTGCGGTTTTACCAGGAAAAAAATAGCCACATTCGTCAAATTGAAAATTTAATGTAGGAAATTTTGTAACCACATCAAACTACGAGCCAAGACTTCAGAGAAGATTCATCTAAGTGGTGCACCCGCCAGGCTAACTGTCCTAAAAAAGATATTGAAAAAAGAAAATATAATAAAAAACCGGCTATAAAATAAAAAGCTGAACACACCAGTCGGTGTGCTAATAGAAGTTGTGGCGCATTTGTAATGTGCAAATGTCGTCAGAACCCAAGCATCATTTATCATTGATTTCAAATTTTTGTAGGTAGCTTACCAAGCTTATCGCTTGGTGTCAACATCTATAAAAATCAACATTATAAACATATGTGATGAAGTGTGCATAAGCGGTATGGGACTAAACCTTTCAGACCAGGGACAAAAATTTCAGAAGCTCGAGGCTCTAGTTCGCTCACTCATTTATTCTGTTTTTCTCGGTTTGTTTTTTCTTTTCGGTTTTCTCTGTTTCTTCACCATTTTATAAATACATCATTGACATGTTTTTCAAAATGTATTCTTTGTCTACTTTTTTTATAAACAATTATATATTTTTTGTATACATCAAAAAATTTTGCATATATATGTTTAACGTTTTAAAATTTTCATTTTTAATATATATATATATATTATGATATCTATTTTTTCATAAACACTATAATTTTTTACATATCAGGAAATATTTTTCAACACATTTTTTAAAAAATATACATGATCAACATTTTTCAATTCTGTATTGAAATTTATTTTCATTAGATATATTTAGAAAATATAAATATAACTTAATGTAGAAAAATTAAGAGAAAAACAGAAGCAAAATGTAAAAAGGAAGAAAACAAGTTCTGGAGGCGGGTGGACCCTGCTGGGCCTGTTCATTCTCTGCTGCTGCTTGTGGGCCTGTACAAAATGCCATCGGGTTTGTTGGCTGAAGTCGGCAGTTGGCCCATCTGGCAGACCGCGGTGTTAAGCATCAGGGCCCAATTGTTGGTGGTGACCAGACCGGGTTGGCTGGGACTCGAGCTCAAGCTGCCGCCGCCGCCGCCAAAGGAGGTAAGGCACCTGACCTCACCGGACCAGGTCGAGGCGACGAGTGCTCGCTCCCAGAAAGCAGCAGAAAAGCTGACGAGGGCCTCTTGGAGGAGCGGCAGCGCGGTGGGCACTCAGGAACGGGCGGCGGCGGCGACGGCCACGACTCTGGTAAAAAAAGAAAATCGCCCCTCAAATCCCAATGTTCCTCCTGTCACATTTTTGTTGATTAATCAAGAGGATAATTGTGTAAGTTAATAGTTTGCCCTAGCTAATCTTGGAATCCTGCCTCTCAGGACACAAATTTTGAACACTCCCTAAAAATACAAATTTTGATCACAACCCTGTTTCCAAAGCAAAACAGAACAAGAAATTTTGGTCCGGTCTCGATGATACACATCCACACACTAGTAGAAAAAGGACCTTATATGAGACACATTAGTCCCAGTTCAATTTTGGCCCGGTACTAATGGTACCATTAGTACCGGTTCGAACGGCTATGCATTAGTGCCGGTTCGTGTTGAACCTTTAGTACCGGTTCGTGCCACGAACCGGTATTAAAGGGGTGGTGGCAGGCTGGCGTCAGGCCGGAGCCCCATGAGCCCCTTTAGTCCTGGTTTGTGGCACAAACCGGTACTAAAGGGCCAACCTTTAGTACCGGTTCGTGCCATGAACCGGCACTAAAGGGGTCTAACCTATAGTCCCGGTTGGAGACACAAACTGGGACTATAGGGCAATTTTCAAACTTGGAAAATCATAACTAAATCATCCTAATTCAGAAAAATACATATAATATATCAAAATTTGCACAACAAAAAGATTGATCCGCATGATGAAGGGGCTAGCTTATTCTATTGCGTTTTTACCAGGAAAAAAAAATAGCCACATTCGTCAAATTGAAAATTTAATGTAGGAAATTTTGTAACCACATCAAACTACGAGCCAAGACTTCAGAGAAGATTCATCTAAGCGGTGCACCCGCCAGGCTAACTGTCTTGAAAAAGATATTGAAAAAAGACAATATAATAAAAAACCGGCTATAAAATAAAAAGCTGAACACACCAGTCGGTGTGCTAATAGAAGTTGTGGCGCATTTGTAATGTTCAAATGTCGTCAGAACCCAAGCGTCATTTATCATTGATTGCAAATTTTTGTAGGTAGCTTACCAAGCTGATCGCTTGGTGTCAACCTCTATAAAAATCAACATTATAAACATATGTGATGAAGTTTGCATAAGCGGTATGGGACTAAACCTTTCAGACCAGGGACAAAAAATTCAGAAGCTCGAGGCTCTAGTTCGCTCACTCATTTATTCTGTTTTTC
>NC_057813.1:623491811-623492394 GCF_018294505.1 Triticum aestivum
AAAAAAAATACATGATGAACATTTTTCAATTCTGTATTGAAATTTATTTTCGTTAGATATATTTAGAAAATATAAATATGACTTAATGTAGAAAAATTAAGAGAAAAACAGAAGAAAAATGTAAAAAGGAAGAAAACAAGCTCTGGAGGCGGGTGGACCCTGCTGGGCCTGTTCATTCTCGGCTGCTGCTTGTGGGCCTGTACAAAATGCCATCGGGTTTGTTGGCTGAAGTCGGCAGTTGGCCCATCTGGCAGACCGCGGTATTAAGCATCGGGGCCCAATTGTTGGTGGTGACCAGACCGGGCTGGCTGGGACTCGAGCTCAAGCTGCTGCCGCCGCCACCGGAGGAGGTAAGGCACCTGACCTCACCGGACCAGGTCGAGGCGACGACTGCTCGCTCCCGGAAAGCAGCAGAGAAGCTGACGAGGGCCTCTTGGAGGAGCGGCGGCGCGGTGGGCACTGAGGAACGGGCGGCGGCGGCGGCGGCGGCGGCCACGACTCTGGTAAAAAAAAGAAAATCGCTCCTCAAATCCCAATGTTCCTCGTGTCACATTTTTGCTGATTAATCAAGAGGATAATTGTG
>NC_057813.1:623492404-623493227 GCF_018294505.1 Triticum aestivum
GGTACTAAAGGGCCAACCTTTAGTACCGGTTCGTGCCACGAACCGACACTAAAGGGGTCTAACCTATAGTCCCGGTTGGAGACGCAAACCGGAACTATAGGGCAATTTTCAAACTTGGAAAAATCATAACTAAATCATCCTAATTCAGAAAAATACATATAATATATCAAAATTTGCAGAACAAAAAGATTGATCTGCATGATGAGGGGGCTAGCTTATTCTATTGCGGTTTTACCAGGAAAAAAATAGCCACATTCGTCAAATTGAAAATTTAATGTAGGAAATTTTGTAACCACATCAAACTACGAGCCAAGACTTCAGAGAAGATTCATCTAAGTGGTGCACCCGCCAGGCTAACTGTCCTAAAAAAGATATTGAAAAAAGAAAATATAATAAAAAACCGGCTATAAAATAAAAAGCTGAACACACCAGTCGGTGTGCTAATAGAAGTTGTGGCGCATTTGTAATGTGCAAATGTCGTCAGAACCCAAGCATCATTTATCATTGATTTCAAATTTTTGTAGGTAGCTTACCAAGCTTATCGCTTGGTGTCAACATCTATAAAAATCAACATTATAAACATATGTGATGAAGTGTGCATAAGCGGTATGGGACTAAACCTTTCAGACCAGGGACAAAAATTTCAGAAGCTCGAGGCTCTAGTTCGCTCACTCATTTATTCTGTTTTTCTCGGTTTGTTTTTTCTTTTCGGTTTTCTCTGTTTCTTCACCATTTTATAAATACATCATTGACATGTTTTTCAAAATGTATTCTTTGTCTACTTTTTTTATAAACAATTATATATTTTTTGTATACATCAAAA
>NC_057813.1:623493237-623497213 GCF_018294505.1 Triticum aestivum
AAAAAAAATAGCCACATTCGTCAAATTGAAAATTTAATGTAGGAAATTTTGTAACCACATCAAACTACGAGCCAAGACTTCAGAGAAGATTCATCTAAGCGGTGCACCCGCCAGGCTAACTGTCTTGAAAAAGATATTGAAAAAAGACAATATAATAAAAAACCGGCTATAAAATAAAAAGCTGAACACACCAGTCGGTGTGCTAATAGAAGTTGTGGCGCATTTGTAATGTTCAAATGTCGTCAGAACCCAAGCGTCATTTATCATTGATTGCAAATTTTTGTAGGTAGCTTACCAAGCTGATCGCTTGGTGTCAACCTCTATAAAAATCAACATTATAAACATATGTGATGAAGTTTGCATAAGCGGTATGGGACTAAACCTTTCAGACCAGGGACAAAAAATTCAGAAGCTCGAGGCTCTAGTTCGCTCACTCATTTATTCTGTTTTTCTCGGTTCGTTTTTTCTTTTCGGTTTTCTCTGTTTCTTCACCATTTTCTAAATAGATCATTAACATGTTTTTCAAAATGATTCTTTGTCTACTTTTTTTTATAAACAATTATATATTTTTTGTATACATCAAGAACATTTTGCATATATATGTTTAACGTTTTAAAATTTTCATTTTTAATATATATATATATATTATGATATCTATTTTTTTCATAAACACTATCATTTTTTACATATCAGGAACTATTTTTCAACACATTTTTTATAAAAAAATACATGATTAACATTTTTTAATTCTGTATTGAAATTTATTTTCATTAGATATATTTAGAAAATATAAATATAACTTAATGTAGAAACATTAAGAGAAAAACAGAAGCAAAATGTAAAAAGGAAGAAAACAAGTTCTGGAGGCGGGTGGACCCTGCTGGGCCTGTTCATTCTCTGCTGCTGCTTGTGGGCCTGTACAAAATGCCATCGGGTTTGTTGGCTGAAGTCGGCAGTTGGCCCATCTGGCAGACCGCGGTGTTAAGCATCAGGGCCCAATTGTTGGTGGTGACCAGACCGGGTTGGCTGGGACTCGAGCTCAAGCTGCCGCCGCCGCCGCCAAAGGAGGTAAGGCACCTGACCTCACCGGACCAGGTCGAGGCGACGACTGCTCGTTCCCGGAAAGTAGCAGAGAAGCTGATGAGGGCCTCTTGGAGGAGCAGCGCCGCGGTGGGCACTGAGGAACGGGCGGCGGCGGCGGCGGCCACGACTCTGGTCAAAAAAGAAAATCGCCCCTCAAATCCCAATTTTCCTCCTGTCACATTTTTGCTGATTAATCAAGAGGATAATTGTGTAAGTTAATAGTTTGCCTCGGCTAATCTTGGAATCCTGCCTCTCAGGACACAAATTTTGAACACTCCCTAAAAATACAAATTTTGATCACAACCCTGTTTCCAAAGCAAAACAGAACAAGAAATTTTGGCCCAGTCTCGATGATACACATCCACACAATAGTAGAAAAAGGACCTTATATGAGACACATTAGTCCCGGTTCGATTTTGGCCCGGTACTAATGGTACCATTAGTACCGGTTCGAACGGCTATGCATTAGTGCTGGTTCGTGTTGAACCTTTAGTACCGGTTCGTGCCACGAACCGGTATTAAAGGGGTGGTGGCAGGCTGGCGTCAGGCCGGAGCCCCATGAGCCCCTTTAGTCCTGGTTTGTGGCACAAACCGGTACTAAAGGGCCAACCTTTAGTACCGGTTCGTGCCATGAACCGGCACTAAAGGGGTCTAACCTATAGTCCCGGTTGGAGACACAAACTGGGACTATAGGGCAATTTTCAAACTTGGAAAATCATAACTAAATCATCCTAATTCAGAAAAATACATATAATATATCAAAATTTGCAGAACAAAAAGATTGATCCGCATGATGAAGGGGCTAGCTTATTCTATTGCGGTTTTACCAGGAAAAAAAATAGCCACATTCGTTTTTTCTTTTCGGTTTTCTCTGTTTCTTCACCATTTTCTAAATACATCATTGACATGTTTTTCAAAATGTATTCTTTGTCTACTTTTTTTATAAACAATTATATATTTTTTGTATACATCAAAACATTTTGCATATATATGTTTAACGTTTTAAAATTTTCATTTTTAATATATATATATATTATGATATCTACTTTTTCATAAACACTATCATTTTTTACATATCGAGAACTATTTTTCAACACATTTTTTTAAAAAAAATACATGATGAACATTTTTCAATTCTGTATTGAAATTTATTTTCGTTAGATATATTTAGAAAATATAAATATGACTTAATGTAGAAAAATTAAGAGAAAAACAGAAGAAAAATGTAAAAAGGAAGAAAACAAGCTCTGGAGGCGGGTGGACCCTGCTGGGCCTGTTCATTCTCGGCTGCTGCTTGTGGGCCTGTACAAAATGCCATCGGGTTTGTTGGCTGAAGTCGGCAGTTGGCCCATCTGGCAGACCGCGGTATTAAGCATCGGGGCCCAATTGTTGGTGGTGACCAGACCGGGCTGGCTGGGACTCGAGCTCAAGCTGCTGCCGCCGCCACCGGAGGAGGTAAGGCACCTGACCTCACCGGACCAGGTCGAGGCGACGACTGCTCGCTCCCGGAAAGCAGCAGAGAAGCTGACGAGGGCCTCTTGGAGGAGCGGCGGCGCGGTGGGCACTGAGGAACGGGCGGCGGCGGCGGCGGCGGCGGCCACGACTCTGGTAAAAAAAAGAAAATCGCTCCTCAAATCCCAATGTTCCTCGTGTCACATTTTTGCTGATTAATCAAGAGGATAATTGTGCAAGTTAATAGTTTGCCCCGGCTAATCTTGGAATCCTACCTCTCAGGACACAAATTTTGAACACTCCCTAAAAATACAAATTTTGATCACAACCCTGTTTCCAAAGCAAAACAGAACAAGAAATTTTGGCCCGGTCTCGATGATACACATCCACACAATAGTAGAAAAAGGACCTTATATGAGACACATTAGTCCCGATTCGATTTTGGCCCGGTACTAATGGTACCATTAGTACCGGTTCGAACGGCTATGCATTAGTGCTGGTTTGTGTTGAACCTTTAGTACCGATTCGTGCCACGAACCGGTATTAAAGGGGTGGTGGCAGACTGGCGTCAGGCCGGGGCCCCACGAGCCCCTTTAGTCCCGGTTTGTGGCACAAACCGGTACTAAAGGGCCAACCTTTAGTACCGGTTCGTGCCACGAACCGACACTAAAGGGGTCTAACCTATAGTCCCGGTTGGAGACGCAAACCGGAACTATAGGGCAATTTTCAAACTTGGAAAAATCATAACTAAATCATCCTAATTCAGAAAAATACATATAATATATCAAAATTTGCAGAACAAAAAGATTGATCTGCATGATGAGGGGGCTAGCTTATTCTATTGCGGTTTTACCAGGAAAAAAATAGCCACATTCGTCAAATTGAAAATTTAATGTAGGAAATTTTGTAACCACATCAAACTACGAGCCAAGACTTCAGAGAAGATTCATCTAAGTGGTGCACCCGCCAGGCTAACTGTCCTAAAAAAGATATTGAAAAAAGAAAATATAATAAAAAACCGGCTATAAAATAAAAAGCTGAACACACCAGTCGGTGTGCTAATAGAAGTTGTGGCGCATTTGTAATGTGCAAATGTCGTCAGAACCCAAGCATCATTTATCATTGATTTCAAATTTTTGTAGGTAGCTTACCAAGCTTATCGCTTGGTGTCAACATCTATAAAAATCAACATTATAAACATATGTGATGAAGTGTGCATAAGCGGTATGGGACTAAACCTTTCAGACCAGGGACAAAAATTTCAGAAGCTCGAGGCTCTAGTTCGCTCACTCATTTATTCTGTTTTTCTCGGTTTGTTTTTTCTTTTCGGTTTTCTCTGTTTCTTCACCATTTTATAAATACATCATTGACATGTTTTTCAAAATGTATTCTTTGTCTACTTTTTTTATAAACAATTATATATTTTTTGTATACATCAAAA
>NC_057813.1:623497236-623506559 GCF_018294505.1 Triticum aestivum
ACACTATAATTTTTTACATATCGGGAACTATTTTTCAACACATTTTAAAAAAAATACATGATTAACATTTTTCAATTCTGTATTGAAATTTATTTTCGTTAGATATATTTAGAAAATATAAATATAACTTAATGTAGAAAAATTAAGAGAAAAACAGAAGAAAAATGTAAAAAGGAAGAAAACAAGCTCTGGAGGCGGGTGGACCCTGCTGGACCTGTTCATTCTCGGCTGCTGCTTGTGGGCCTGTACAAAATGCCATCGGGTTTGTTGGCTGAAGTCGGTAGTTGGCCCATCTGGCAGACCGCGGTATTAAGCATCGGGGCCCAATTGTTGGTGGTGACCAGACCGGGCTGGCTGGGACTCGAGCTCAAGCTGCTGCCGCCGCCGGAGGAGGTAAGGCACCTGACCTCACCGGACTGGGTCGAGGCGACGGCTGCTCGCTCCCGGAAAGCAGCAGAGAAGCTGACGAGGGCCTCTTGGAGGAGCGGTGGCGCGATGGGCACTGAGGAACGGGCGGCGGCGGCGGCGGCCACGACTCTGGTAAAAAAAGAAAATCGCTCCTCAAATCCCAATGTTCCTCGTGTCACATTTTTGCTGATTAATCAAGAGGATAATTGTGTAAGTTAATAGTTTGCCCCGGCTAATCTTGGAATCCTGCCTCTCAGGACACAAATTTTGAACACTCGCTAAAAATACAAATTTTGATCACAACCCTGTTTCCAAAGCAAAACAGAACAAGAAATTTTGGCCCGGTCTCGATGATACACATCCACACACTAGTAGAAAAAGGACCTTATATGAGACACATTAGTCCCGGTTCGATTTTGGCCCGGTACTAATGGTACCATAATACCGGTTCGAACGGCTATGCATTAGTGTCGGTTCGTGTTGAACCTTGAGTACCGGTTCGTGCCACGAACCGGTATTAAAGGGGTGGTGGCAGGCTGGCGGCAGGCCGGGGCCCCACGAGCCCCTTTAGTCCCGGTTTGTGGCACAAACCGGTACTAAAGGGCCAACCTTTAGTACCGGTTCGTGCCACGAACCGGCACTAAAGGGGTCTAACCTATAGTCCCGGTTGGAGACACAAACCGGGACTATAGGGCAATTTTCAAACTTGGAAAAATCATTACTAAATCATCCTAATTCAGAAGAATACATATAATATATCAAAATTTGCAGAATAAAAAGATTGATCCGCATGATGAGGGGGCTAGCTTATTCTATTGCGGTTTTACTAGGAAAAAAAATAGCCACATTTGTCAAATTGAAAATTTAATGTAGGAAATTTTGTAACCACATCAAACTACGAGCCAAGACTTCAGAGAAGATTCATGTAAGCGGTGCACCCGCCAGGCTAACTGTCTTAAAAAGATATTGAAAAAAGACAATATAATAAAAAACCGGCTATAAAATAAAAAGCTGAACACACCAGACTGTGTGCTAATAGAAGTTGTGGCGCATTTGTAATGTGCAAATGTCGTCAGAACCCAAGCATCATTTATCATTGATTGCAAATTTTTGTAGGTAGCTTACCAAGCTGATCGCTTGGTGTCAACCTCTATAAAAATCAACATTATAAACATATGTGATGAAGTTTGCATAAGAGGTATGGGACTAAACCTTTCAGACCAGGGACAAAAAATTTAGAAGCTCAAGGCTCTAGTTCGCTCACGCATTTATTCTGTTTTTCTCGGTTCATTTTTTCTTTTCGGTTTTCTTTGTTTCTTCACCATTTTCTAAATACATCATTAACATGTTTTCCAAAATGTATTCTTTCTCTACTTTTTTTATAAACAATTATATATTTTTTGTATAAATCAAGAACATTTTGCATATATATGTTTAACTTTTTAAAATTTTCATTTTTAATATATATATTATGATATCTATTATTTTCATAAACACTATAATTTTTTACATATCAGGAACTATTTTTCAACACATTTTTAAAAAAAATACATGCTTAACATTTTTCAATTCTGTATTGAAATTTATTTTCGTTAGATATATTTAGAAAATATAAATATAACTTAATGTAGAAAAATTAAGAGAAAAACAGAAGCAAAATGTAAAAAGGAAGAAAACAAGCTCTGGAGGCGGGTGGACCCTGCTGGTCTGTTCATTCTCGGTTGCTGCTTGTGGGCCTGTACAAAATGCCATCGGGTTTGTTGGCTGAAGTTGGCCCATCTGGCAGACCGCGGTATTAAGCATCGGGGCCCAATTGTTGGTGGTGACCTGACCGGGCTGGCTGGGACTCGAGCTCAAGCTGCCGCCGCCGCCGCCGGAGGAGGTAAGGCACCTGACCTCACCGGACCAGGTCGAGGCGACGACTGCTCGCTTCCGAAAAGCAGCAGAGAAGCTGACGAGGGCCTCTTGGAGGAGCGGCGGCGCGGTGGGCACTGAGGAACGGGCGGCGGCTGCGGCCACGACTCTGGTAAAAAAAAGAAAATCGCCCCTCAAATCCCAATGTTCCTCCTGTCACATTTTTGCTGATTAATCAAGAGGATAATTGTGTAGGTTAATAGTTTGCCCCGGCTAATCTTGGAATCCTGCCTCTCAGGACACAAATTTTGAACACTCCCTAAAAATACAAATTTTGATCACAACTCTGTTTCCAAAGCAAAATAGAACAAGAAATTTTGGCCCGGTCTCGATGATACACATCCACACACTAGTAGAAAAAGGACCTTATATGAGACACATTAGTCCCGGTTTGATTTTGGCTCGGTACTAATGGTACCATTAATACTGGTTCGAACGGCTATGCATTAGTGTCGGTTCGTGTTGAACCTTTAGTACCGGTTCGTGCCACAAACTGGTACTAAAGGGGTGGTGGCAGGCTGGCGTCAGGCCGGGGCCCCACGAGCCCCTTTAGTCCCGGTTTGTGGCACAAACCGGTACTAAAGGACCAACCTTTAGTACCGGTTCGTGCCACGACCCGGCACTAAAGGGGTCTAACCTATAGTCCCGGTTGGAGACACAAACCAGGACTATAGGGCAATTTTCAAACTTGGAAAAATCATAACTAAATCATCCTAATTCAGAAGAATACATATAATATATCAAAATTTGCAGAACAAAAAGATTGATCCGCATGATGAGGGGGCTAGCTTATTCTATTGCGGTTTTACCAGGAAAAAAATAGCCACATTCGTCAAATTGAAAATTTAATGTAGGAAATTTAATAACCACATCAAACTACGAGCCAAGAGTTCAGAGAATATTCATCTAAGCGGTGCACCCGCCAGGCTAACTGTCTTAAAAAAGATATTGAAAAAAGACAATATAATAAAAAACCGGCTATAAAATAAAAAGCTGAACACACCAGTCAGTGTGCTAATAGAAGTTGTGGCGCATTTGTAATGTGCAAATGTCGTCAGAACCCAAGCATCATTTAGCATTGATTGCAAATTTTTGTAGGTAGCTTACCAAGCTGATCGCTTGGTGTCAACCTCTATAAAAATCAACATTATAAACATATGTGATGAAGTTTGCATAAGCGGTATGGGACTAAACCTTTCAGACCAGGGACAAAAAATTCAGAAGCTCGAGGCTCTAGTTCGCTCACTCATTTATTCTGTTTTTCTCGGTTCATTTTTTCTTTTCGGTTTTCTCTATTTCTTCACCATTTTCTAAATACATCATTAACATGTTTTCTACTTTTTTATAAACTATTATATATTTTTTGTATAAATCAAGAACATTTTGCATAAATATGTTTAACGTTTTAAAATTTTCATTTTTAATATATATATTATGATATCTATTATTTTCATAAACACTATAATTTTTTACATATCAGGAACTATTTTTCAACACATTTTAAAAAAATACATGCTTAACATTTTTCAATTCTGTATTGAAATTTATTTTCGTTAGATATATTTAGAAAATATAAATATAACTTAATGTAGAAAAATTAAGAGAAAAACAGAAGCAAAATGTAAAAAGGAAGAAAACAAGGTCTGGAGGCGGGTGGACCCTGCTGGTCTGTTCATTCTCGGTTGCTGCTTGTGGGCCTGTACAAAATGCCATCGGGTTTGTTGGCTGAAGTTGGCCCATCTGGCAGACCCCGGTATTAAGCATCGGGGCCCAATTGTTGGTGGTGACCAGACCGGGCTGGCTGGGACTCGAGCTCAAGCTGCCGCCGCCGCCGCCGCCGGAGGAGGTAAGGCACCTGACCTCACCGGACCAGGTCGAGGCGACGACTGCTCGCTTCCGGAAAGCAGCAGAGAAGCTGATGAGGGCCTCTTGGAGGAGCGGCGGCGTGGTGGGCACTGAGGAACGGGCGGCGGCAGCCACGACTCTGGTAAAAAAGAGAAAATCGCCCCTCAAATCCCAATGTTCCTCCTGTCACATTTTTGCTGATTAATCAAGAGGATAATTGTGTAAGTTAATAGTTTGCCCCGACTAATCCTGGAATCCTGCCTCTCAGGACACAAATTTTGAACACTGCCTAAAAATACAAATTTTGATCACAAACCTGTTTCCAAAGCAAAACAGAACAAGAAATTTTGGCCCGGTCTCGATGATACACATCCACACACTAGTAGAAAAAGGACCTTATATGAGACACATTAGTCCCGGTTCGATTTTGGCCCGGTACTAATGGTACCATTAGTACTGGTTCGAACGGCTATGCATTAGTGTCGGTTCATGTTGAACCTTTAGTACCGGTTCGTGCCACAAACCGGTATTAAAGGGGTGGTGGCAGGCTGGCGTCAGGCCGGGGCCCCACGAGCCCCTTTAGTCCCGGTTTGTGGCACAAACAGGTACTAAAGGGCCAACCTTTAGTACCGGTTCGTGCCACGAACCGGCACTAACGGGGTCTAACCTATAGTCCCGGTTGGAGACACAAACCGGGACTATAGGGCAATTTTCAAACTTGGAAAAATCATAACTAAATCATCCTAATTCAGAAAAATACATATAATATATCAAAATTTGCAGAACAAAAAGATTGATCCGCATGATGAGGGGGCCAGCTTATTCTATTGCGGTTTTACCAGGAAAAAAATAGCCACATTCGTCAAATTGAAAATTTAATGTAGGAAATTTTTTAACCACATCAAACTACGAGCCAAGACTTCAGAGAAGATTCATCTAAGCGGTGCACTCGCCAGGCTAACTGTCTTAAAAAAGATATTGAAAAAAGACAATATAATAAAAAACCGGCTATAAAATAAAAAGCTGAACACACCAGTCAGTGTGCTAATAGAAGTTGTGGCGCATTTGTAATGTGAAAATGTCGTCAGAACCCAAGCATCATTTATCATTGATTGCAAATTTTTGTAGGTAGCTTACCAAGCTGATCGCTTGGTGTCAACCTCTATAAAAATCAACATTATAAACATATGTGATGAAGTTTGCATAAGCGGTATGGGACTAAACCTTTCAGACCAGGGACAAAAAATTCATAAGCTCGAGGCTCTAGTTCACTCACTCATTTATTCTGTTTTTCTCGGTTCGTTTTTTCTTTTTGGTTTTATCTGTTTCTTCACCATTTTCTAAATACATCATTGACATGTTTTTCAAAATGTATTCTTTGTCTACTTTTTTTATAAACAATTATATATTTTTTGTATACATCAAGGACATTTTGCATAGATTTATTTAACGTTTTAAAATTTTCATTTTTAATATATATATTATGATATCTATTTTTTCATAAACACTATAATTTTTGACATATCAGGAACTATTTTTCAACAAATTTTTTTAAAAAAAATACATGATTAACATTTTTCAATTCTGTACTGAAATTTATTTTTGTTAGATATATTTAGAAAATATAAATATAACTTAATGTAGAAAAATTAAGAGAAAACAGAAGCAAAATGTAAAAAGGAAGAAAACAAGCTCTAGAGGCGGGTGGACCCTGCTGGGCCTGTTCATTCTCGGCTGCAGCTTGTGGGCCTGTACAAAATGCCATCGGGTTTGTTGGATGAAGTCGGTAGTTGGCCCATCTTGCAGACCGCGGTATTAAGCATCAGGGCCCAATTGTTGGTGGTGACCAGACCGGGCTGGCTGGGACTCGAGCTCAAGCTGCCGCCGCCGCCGCCGGAGGAGGTAAGGCACCTGACCTAACTGGACCAGGTCGAGGCGACGACTGCTCGCTCCCGGAAAGCAGCAGAGAAGCTGACGAGGGCCTCTTGGAGGAGCGGCGGAGCGGTGGGCACTGAGGAACGGGCAGTGGCGGCGGCGGCCACGACTCTGGTAAAAAAAAGAAAATCGCCCCTCAAATTCCAATGTTCCTCCTGTCACATTTTTGCTGATTAATCAAGAGGATAATTGTGTAAGTTAATAGTTTGCCCCGGCTAATCTTGGAATCCTGCCTCGCAGGACACAAATTTTGAACACTCCCTAAAAATACAAATTTTGATCACAACCCTGTTTCCAAAGCAAAACAGAACAAGAAATTTTGGCCCGGTCTCGATGATACACATCCACACACTAGTAGAAAAAGGACCTTATATGAGACACATTAGTCCCGGTTCGATTTTGGCCCGGTACTAATGGTACCATTAGTACCGTTTCGAACGGCTATGCATTCGTGTCGGTTCGTTTTGAACCTTAGTACCGGTTCGTGCCACGAACCGGCACTAAAGGGGTCTAACCTATAGTCCCGGTTGGAGACCCAAACCGGGACTATAGGGCAATTTTCAAAATTGGAAAAATCATAACTAAATCATCCTAATTCAGAAAAATACATATAATATATCAAAATTTGAAGAACAAAAAATTGATCCGCATGACGAGGGGGCTAGCTTATTCTATTGCGGTTTTACCAGGAAAAAAATAGCCACATTCGTCAAATTGAAAATTTAATGTAGGAAATTTTGTAACCACATCAAACTACGAGCCAAGACTTCAGAGAAGATTCATCTAATCGGTGCACCCGCCAGGCTAACTGTCTTAAAAAAGATATTGAAAAAAGACAATATAATAAAAAAACGGCTATAAAATAAAAAGCTGAACACACCAGTCGGTGTGCTAATAGAAGTTGTGGCGCATTTATAATGTGCAAATGTCGTCAGAACCCAAGCATCATTTATCATTGATTGCAAATTTTTGTAGGTAGCTTACCAAGCTGATCGCTTGGTGTCAACCTCTATAAAAATCAACATTATAAACATATGTGATGAAGTTTGCATAAGCGGTATGGGACTAAACCTTTCAGAACAGGGACAAAAAATTCAGAAGCTCGAGGCTCTAGTTCGCTCACTCATTTATTCTGTTTTTCTCTGTTCGTTTTTTCTTTTCGGTTTTCTCTCTTTCTTCACCATTTTCTAAATACATCATTAACATGTTTTTCAAAATGTATTCTTTGTCTACTTTTTTTTATAAACAATTATATATTTTTTCTATACATCAAGAACATTTTGCATATATATGTTTAATGTTTTAAAATTTTCATTTTTAATATATATATTATGATATCTATTTTTTTCATAAACACTATAAATTTTTACATATCAGGAACTATTTTTTAACAAATTTTTTTTAAAAAAAATACATGATTAACATTTTTCAATTCTGTATTGAAATTTATTTTCGTTAGATATATTTAGAAAATATAAATATAACTTAATGTAGAAAAATTAAGAGAAAATAGAAGCAAAATGTAAAAAGGAAGAAAACAAGCTCTGGAGGCGGGTGGACCCTGCTGGGCCTGTTCATTATCGGCTGCTGCTTATGGGCATGTACAAAATGCCATCGGGTTTGTTGGCTGAAGTAGGCAGTTGACCCATCTGGCAGACCGCGGTATAAAGCATCGGGGCCCAATTGTTGGTGGTGGCCAGACCGGGCTGGCTGGGACTCGAGCTCAAGCTGCCGCCGCTGCCGGAGGAGGTAAGGCACCTGACCTCACCGGACCAGGTCGAGGCGACGACTGCTCACTCCCAGAAAGCAGCACAGAAGCTGATGAGGGCCTCTTGGAGGAGCGGCGGTGCGGTGGGCACTGAGGAACGGGCGGTGGCAGCGGCGGCCACGACTCTGGTAAAAAAAAGAAAATCGCCCCTCAAATCCCAATGTTCCTCCTGTCACATTTTTGCTGACTAATCAAGAGGATAATTGTGTAAGTTAATAGTTTGCCCGGCTAATCTTGGAATCCTGCCTCTTAGGACACAAATTTTGAAAACTACCTAAAAATACAAATTTTGATCACAACCTTGTTTCCAAAGCAAAACAGAACAAGAAATTTTGGCCCGGTCTCGATGATACACATCCACACACTAGTAGAAAAAGGACCTTATATGAGACACATTAGTCCCGGTTCGATTTTGGCCCGGTACTAATGGTACCATTAGTACTGGTTCGAACGGCTATGCATTAGTGCCAGTTCGTGTTGAACCTTTAGTACCAGTTCGTGCCACAAAACGGTATTAAAGTGGTGGTGGCAGGCTGGTGGCAGGCCGGGGCCCCACGAGCCCCTTTAGTCCCGGTTTGTGGCACAAACCGGTACTAAAGGGCCAACCTTTAGTACCGGTTCGTGCCACGAACCGGCACTAAAGGGGTCTAACCTATAGTCCCGGTTGGGGACACAAACCGGGACTATAGGGCAATTTTCAAACTTGGAAAAATCATAACTAAATCATCCTAATTCAGAAAAATACATATAATATATCAAAATTTGCAGAACAAAAAGATTGATCCGCATGATGAGGGGGCCAGCTTATTCTATTGCGGTTTTACCAGGAAAAAAATAGCCACATTCGTCAAATTGAAAATTTAATGTAGGAAATTTTGTAACCACATCAAACTACGATCCAAGACTTTAGAGAAGATTCATCTAAGCGGTGCACCCGCCAGGCTAACTGTCTTAAAAAAGATATTGAAAAAAGACAATATAATAAAAAAACCGGCTTTAAAATAAAAAGCTGAACACACCAGTCGGTGTCCTAATAGAAGCTGTGGCGCATTTGTAATGTGCAAATGTCGTCAGAACTCAAGCATCATTTATCATTGATTGCAAATTTTTGTAGGTAGTTTACCAAGCTGATCGCTTGATGTCAACCTCTATAAAAATCAACATTATAAACATATGTGATGAAGTTTGCATAAGCGGTATGGGACTAAACCTTTCAGACCAGGGACAAAAAATTCAGAAGCTCGAGGCTCTAGTTCGCTCACTCATTTATTCTGTTTTTCTCGGTTCGTTTTTTCTTTTCGGTTTTCTCTGTTTCTTCACCATTTTCTAAATACATCATTAACATGTTTTTCAAAATGTATCCTTTGTCTATTTTTTTTATAAACAATTATATATTTTTTGTATACATCAAGAACATTTTGCATATATATGTTTAACATTTTAAAATTTTGTA
>NC_057813.1:623506890-623570728 GCF_018294505.1 Triticum aestivum
TTTTTTACATACCAGGAACTATTTTTCAACACATTTTTTTAAAAAAAATACATGATTAACATTTTTCAATTCTGTATTGAAATTATTTTCGTTAGATATATTTAGAAAATATAAATATAACTTAATGTAGAAAAATTAAGAGAAAAACAGAAGCAAAATGTAAAAAGGAAGAAAACAAGCTCTGGAGGCGGGTGGACCCTGCTCGGCCTGTTCATTCTCGGCTGCTGCTTGTGGGCCTGTACAAAATGCCATCGGGTTTGTTGGTTGAAGTCGGCAGTTGGCCCATCTGGCAGACCGCGGTATTAAGCATCGGGGCCCAATTGTTGGTGGTGACCAGACCGGGCTGGCTTGGACTCGAGCTCAAGCTGCCGCCGCCACCGCCGGAGGAGGTAAGGCACCTGACCTCACCGGACCAGGTCGAGGCGACGACTGCTCGCTCCCGGAAAGCAGCAGAGAAGCTGACGAGGGCCTCTTGGAGGAGCGGCGGCACGGTGGGCACTGAGGAACGAGCGGCGGCGGCCACGACTCTGGTAAAAAAAAGAAAATCGCCCCTCAAATCCCAATGTTCCTCCTGTCACATTTTTGCTGATTAATCAAGAGGATAATTGTGTAATTTAATAGTTTGCTCCGGCTAATCTTGGAATCCTTCCTCTCAGGACACAAATTTTGAACACTCCCTAAAAATACAAATTTTGATCACAACCCTGTTTCCAAAGCAAAACAGAACAAGAAATTTTGGCCCGGTCTCGATGATACACATCCACACACTAGTAGAAAAAGAACCTTATATGAGACACATTAGTACCGGTTCGATTTTGGCCCGGTACTAATGGTACCATTAGTACCGTTCGAACGGCTATGCATTAGTGCTGGTTCGTGTTGAACCTTTAGTACCAGTTCGTGCCACGAACTGGTATTAAAAGGGTGGTGGCAGGCTGGCGTCAGCCCGGGGCCCCACGAGCCCCTTTAGTCCCGGTTTGTGGCACAAACCGGTACAAAAGGGCCAACCTTTAGTACCGGTTCGTGCCACGAACCGGCACTAAAGGGGTCTAACGTATAGTCCCGGTTGAAGACACAAACCGGGACTATAGGGCAATTTTCAAACTTGGAAAAATCATAACTAAATCATCCTAATTCAGAAAAATACATATAATATATCAAAATTTGCAGAACAAAAAGATTGATCCGCATGATGAGGGGGCTAGCTTATTCTATTGCGGTTTTACCAGGAAAAAAATAGCCACATTCGTCAAATTGAAAATTTAATGTAGGAAATTTTGTAACCACATCAAACTACGAGCCAAGACTTCAGAGAAGATTCATCTAAGCGATGCACCCGCCAGGCTAACTGTCTTAAAAAAGATATTGAAAAAAGAAAATATAATAAAAAAACTGGCTATAAAATAAAAAGCTGAACACACCAGTCGGTGTGCTAATAGAAGTTGTGGCGCATTTGTAATGTGCAAATGTCGTTAGAACCCAAGCATCATTTATCATTGATTGCAAATTTTTGTAGGTAGTTTACCAAGCTGATCGCTTGGTGTCAACCTCTATAAAAATCAACATTATAAACATATGTGATGAAGTTTGCATAAGCGGTATGGGACTAAACCTTTCAGACCAGGGACAAAAAATTCAGAAGCTCGAGGCTCTAGTTCGCTCACTCATTTATTCTGTTTTTCTCGGTTCGTTTTTTCTTTTCGGTTTTCTCTGTTTCTTCACCATTTTCTAAATACATCATTAACATGTTTTTCAAAATGTATCCTTTGTCTACTTTTTTTCATAAACAATTATATATTTATTGTATACATCAAGAACATTTTGCATATATATGTTTAACATTTTAAAATTTTCATTTTTAATATATATATTATGATATCTATTTTTTTCATAAACACTATAATTTTTTACATATCAGGAACTATTTTTCAACAAATTTTTTTAAAAAAAAATACATGATTAACATTTTTCAATTCTGTATTGAAATTTATTTTCGTTAGATATATTTAGCAAATACAAATATAACTTAATGTAGAAAAATTAAGAGAAAAACAGAAGCAAAATGTAAAAAGGAAGAAAACAAGCTTTGGAGGCGGGTGGACCCTGCTCGGCCTGTTCATTCTCGGCTGCTGCTTGTGGGCCTGCACAAAATGCCATCGGGTTTGTTGGCTGAAGTCGGCAGTTGGCCCATCTGGCAGACCGCGGTATTAAGCATCGGGGCCCAATTGTTGGTGGTGACCAGACCGGGCTGGCTGGGACTCGAGCTCAAGCTGCCGCCGCCGTCGCCGGAGGAGGAAAGGCACCTGACCTCACCGGACCAGGTCGAGGTGACGACTGCTCGCTCCCGGAAAGCAGCAGAGAAGCTGACGAGGGCCTCTTGGAGGAGCGGCGGCGCGGTGGGCACTGAGGAACGGGCGGCGGCGGCGGCCACGACTCTGGTAAAAAAAAGAAAATCGCCCCTCAAATCCCAATGTTCCTCCTGTCACATTTTTGCTGATTAATCAAGAGGATAATTGTGTAATTTAATAGTTTGCCCCGGCTAATCTTGGAATCCTGCCTCTCAGGACACAAATTTTGGACACTCCCTAAAAATACAAATTTTGATCACAACCCCTTTTCCAAAGCAAACAAGAACAAGAAATTTTGGCCCGGTCTCGATGATACACATCCACACACTAGTAGAAAAAGAACCTTATATGAGACACATTAGTCCCGGTTCGATTTTGGCCCGGTACTAATGGTACCATTAGTACTGTTCGAACGGCTATGCATTAGTGCCGGTTCGTGTTGAACCTTTAATACCAGTTCGTGCCACGAACCGGTATTAAAGGGGTGGTGGCAGGCTGGCGTCAGCCCGGGGCCCCACGAGCCCCTTTAGTCCCGGTTTGTGGCACAAACCGGTACAAAAGGGCCAACCTTTAGTACCGGTTCATGCCACGAACCGGCACTAAAGGGGTCTAACCTATAGTCCCGGTTGAAGACACAAACCGGGACTATAGGGCAATTTTCAAACTTGGAAAAATAATAACTAAATCATCCTAATTCAGAAAAATACATATAATATATCAAAATTTGGAGAACAAAAAGATTGATCCGCATGATGAGGGGGCTAGCTTATTCTATTGTGGTTTTACCAGGTAAAAAAATAGCCACATTCGTCAAATTGAAAATTTAATGTAGGAAATTTTGTAACCACATCAAACTACGAGCCAAGACTTCAGAGAAGATTCATCTAAGCGGTGCACCCGCCAGGCTAACTGCCTTAAAAAAGATATTGAAAAAAGACAATATAATAAAAAAACTGGCTATAAAATAAAAAGCTGAACACACCAGTCGGTGTGCTAATAGAAGTTGTGGCGCATTTGTAATGTGCAAATGTCGTTAGAACCCAAGCATCATTTATCATTGATTGCAAATTTTTTGTAGGTAGCTTACCAAGCTGATCGCTTGGTGTCAACCTCTAAAAAAATCAACATTATAAACATATGTGATGAAGTTCGCATAAGCGGTATGGGACTAAACCTTTCAAACCAGGGACAAAAAATTCAGAAGCTCGAGGCTCTAGTTCGCTCACTCATTTATTCTGTTTTTCTCGGTTCGTTTTTTCTTTTCGGTTTTCTCTGTTTCTTCACCATTTTCTAAATACATCATTAACATGTTTTTCAAAATGTATTCTTTCTCTACTTTTTTTATAAACAATTATATATTTTTTGTATACATCAAGAACATTTTGCATATATATGTTTAATGTTTTAAAATTTTCATTTTTAATATATATATTATGATATCTATTTTTTCATAAACACTATAATTTTTTACATACCAAGAACTATTTTTCAACACATTTTAAAAAAAAATACATGATTAACATTTTTCAATTCTGTATTGAAATTATTTTCGTTAGATATATTTAGAAAATATAAATATAACTTAATGTAGAAAAATTAAGAGAAAAAAAGAAGCAAAATGTAAAAAGGAAGAAAACAAGCTCTGGAGGCGGGTGGACCCTGCTCGGCCTGTTCATTCTCGGCTGCTGCTTGTGGGCCTGTACAAAATGCCATCGGGTTTGTTGGCTGAAGTCGGCAGTTGGCCCATCTGGCAGACCACGGTATTAAGCATCGGGGCCCAATTGTTGGTGGTGACCAGACCGGGCTGGCTTGGACTCGAGCTCAAGCTGCCGTCGCCACCGCTGGAGGAGGTAAGGCACCTGACCTCACCGGACCAGGTCGAGGCGACAATTGCTCGCTCCCGCAAAGCAGCAGAGAAGCTGACGAGGGCCTCTTGGAGGAGCGGCGGCGCGGTGGGCACTGAGGAACGAGCGGTGGCGGCCACGACTCTGGTAAAAAAAGAAAATCGCCCCTCAAATCCCAATGTTCCTCCTGTCACATTTTTGCTGATTAATCAAGAGGATAATGGTGTAATTTAATAGTTTGCCCCGGCTAATCTTGGAATCCTGCCTCTCAGGACACAAATTTTGAACACTCCCTAAAAATACAAATTTTGATCACAACCCTGTTTCCAAAGCAAACAAGAACAAGAAATTTTGGCCCGGTCTCGATGATACACATCCACACACTAGTAGAAAAAGAACCTTATATGAGACACATTAGTCCCGGTTCGATTTTGGCCCGGTACTAATGGTACCATTAGTACCGTTCGAACGGCTATGCATTAGTGCCGGTTCTGTTGAACCTTTAGTACCACTTCGTGCCACGAACCGGTATTAAAGGGGTGGTGGCAGGCTGGCGTCAGCCCGGGGCCCCACGAGCCCCTTTAGTCCCGGTTTGTGCCACAAACCGGTACAAAAGGGCCAACCTTTAGTACCGGTTCGTGCCACGAACCGGCACTAAAGGGGTCTAACGTATAGTCCCAGTTGAAGACACAAACCAGGACTATAGGGCAATTTTCAAACTTGGAAAAATCATAACTAAATCATCCTAATTCAGAAAAATACATATAATATATCAAAATTTGCAGAACAAAAAGATTGATCCGCATGATGAGGGGGCTAGCTTATTCTATTGCGGTTTTACCAGGAAAAAATAGCCACATTCGTCAAATTGAAAATTTAATGTAGGAAATTTTGTAACCACATCAAACTACGAGCCAAGACTTCAGAGAAGATTCATCTAAGCGATGCACCCGCCAGGCTAACTGTCTTAAAAAAGATATTGAAAAAAGAAAATATAATAAAAAAACTGGCTATAAAATAAAAAGCTGAACACACCAGTCTGTGTGCTAATCGAAGTTGTGGCGCATTTGTAATGTGCAAATGTCGTCAGAACCCAAGCATCATTTATCATTGATTGCAAATTTTTGTAGGTAGTTTACCAAGCTGATCGCTTGGTGTCAACCTCTATAAAAATCAACATTATAAACATATGTGATGAAGTTTGCATAAGCGGTATGGGACTAAACCTTTCAGACCAGGGACAAAAAATTCAGAAGCTCGAGGCTCTAGTTCGCTCACTCATTTATTCTGTTTTTCTCGGTTCGTTTTTTCTTTTCGGTTTTCTCTGTTTCTTCACCATTTTCTAAATACATCATTAACATGTTTTTCAAAATGTATCCTTTGTCTACTTTTTTTTATAAACAATTATATATTTATTGTATACATCAAGAACATTTTGCATATATATGTTTAACGTTTTAAAATTTTCATTTTTAATATATATATTATGATATCTATTTTTTTCATAAACACTATAATTTTTTACATATCAGGAACTATTTTTCAACACATTTTTTAAAAAAAATACATGATTAACATTTTTCAATTCTGTATTGAAATTTATTTTCGTTAGATATATTTAGCAAATATAAATATAACTTAATGTAGAAAAATTAAGAGAAAAACAGAAGCAAAATGTAAAAAGGAAGAAAACAAGCTCTGGAGGCGGGTGGACCCTGCTCGGCCTGTTCATTCTCGGCTGCTGCTTGTGGGCCTGTACAAAATGCCTTCGGGTTTGTTGGCTGAAGTCGGCAGTTGGCCCATCTGGCAGACCGCGGTATTAAGCATCGGGGCCCAATTGTTGGTGGTGACCAGACGGACTCGAGCTCAAGCTGCCGCCGCCGCCGCCGGAGGAGGAAAGGCACCTGACCTCACCGGACCAGGTCGAGGCGACGACTGCTCGCTCCCGGAAAGCAGCAGAGAAGCTGACGAGGGCCTCTTGGAGGAGCGGCGGCGCGGTGGGCACTGAGGAACGGGCGGCGGCGGCGGCCACGACTCTGGTAAAAAAAAGAAAATCGCCCCTCATATCCCAATGTTCCTCGTGTCACATTTTTGCTGATTAATCAAGAGGATAATTGTGTAATTTAATAGTTTGCCCCGGCTAATCTTGGAATCCTGCCTCTCAGGACACAAATTTTGAACACTCCCTAAAAATACAAATTTTGATCACAACCCTGTTTCCAAAGCAAACAAGAACAAGAAATTTTGGCCCGGTCTCGATGATACACATCCACACACTAGTAGAAAAAGGACCTTATATGACACACATTAGTCCCGGTTCGATTTTGGCCCGGTACTAATGGTACCATTAGTACCGGTTCGAACGGCTAGGCATTAGTGTCGGTTCGTGTTGAACCTTTTGTACCGGTTCGTGCCACGAACCGGTATTAAAGGGGTGGTGACAGGCTGGCGTCAGGCCGGGGCCCCATGACCCCCTTTAGTCCCGGTTTGTGGCACAAACCGGTACTAAAGGGCCAACCTTTAGTACCGGTTCGTACCATGAACCGGCACTAAAGGGGTCTAACCTATAGTCCCGGTTGGAGACACAAACCGGGACTATAGGGCAATTTTCAAACTTGGAAAAATCATAACTAAATCATCCTAATTCAGAAAAATACATATAATATATCAAAATTTGTAGAACAAAAATATTGATCCGCGTGACGAGGGGGCTAGCCTATTCTATTGCGGTTTTACCAGGAAAAAAAATAGCCACATTCGTCAAATTGATAATTTAATGTAGGAAATTTTGTAACCACATCAAACTACGAGCCAAGACTTCAGAGAAGATTCATCTAAGCGGTGCACCCGCCAGGCTAACTGTCTTAAAAATATATTGAAAAAAGACAATATAATAAAAAACCGGCTATAAAATAAAAAGCTGAACACACCAGTCGGTGTGCTAATAGAAGTTGTGGCGCATTTGTAATGTGCAAATGTCGTCAGAACCCAAGCATCATTTATCATTGATTGCAAATTTTTGTAGGTAGCTTACCAAGCTGATCGCTTGGCGTCAACCTCTATAAAAATCAACATTATAAACATATGTGATGAAGTTTGCATAAGCGGTATGGGACTAAACCTTTCAGACCAGGGACAAAAAATCCAGAAGCTCGAGGCTCTAGTTCGCTCACTCATTTATTCTGTTTTTCTCGGTTCGTTTTTTCTTTTCGGTTTTCTCTGTTTCTTCACCATTTTCTAAATACATCATTAACATGTTTTTCAAAATGTATTCTTTGTCTACTTTTTTTTATAAACATTTATATATTTTTTGTATACATCAAGAACATTTTGCATATATATGTTTAACGTTTTAAAATTTTCATTTTTAATATATATATTATGATATCTATTTTTCGTAAACACTATAATTTTTTACATATCAGGAACTATTTTTCAACACATTTTTTTTAAAAAAAATACATGATTAACATTTTTCAATTCTGTATTGAAATTTATTTTCGTTAGATATATTTAGAAAATATAAATATAACTTAATGTAGAAAAATTAAGAGATAAACAGAAGCAAAATGTAAAAAGGAAGAAAACAAGCTCTGGAGGCGGGTGGACCCTGCTCGGCCTGTTCATTCTCGGCTGCTGCTTGTGGGCCTGTACAAAATGCCATCGGGTTTGTTGGCTGAAGTCGGCAGTTGGCCCATCTGGCAGACCGCGGTATTAAGCATCGGGGCCCAATTGTTGGTGGTGACCAGACCGGGCTGGCTGGGACTCGAGCTCAAGCCGCCGCCGCCGCCGGAGGAGGTAAGGCACCTGACCTCACCGGACCAGGTCGAGGCGACGACTGCTCGCTCCCGGAAAGCAGCAGAGAAGCTGACGAGGGCCTCTTGGAGGAGCGGCGGCGCGGTGGGCACTGAGGAACGAGCGGCGGCGGCCACGACTCTGGTAAAAAAAATAAAATCGCCCCTCAAATCCCAATGTTCCTCCTGTCACATTTTTGCTGATTAATCAAGAGGATAATTGTGTAATTTAATAGTTTGCCCCGGCTAATCTTGGAATCCTGCCTCTCAGGACACAAATTTTGAACACTCCCTAAAAATACAAATTTTGATCACAACCCTGTTTCCAAAGCAAAACAGAACAAGAAATTTTGGCCCGGTCTCGATAATACACATCCACACACTAGTAGAAAAAGGACCTTATATGAGACACATTAGTCCCGGTTCGATTTTGGCCCGGTACTAATGGTACCATTAGTACCGGTTCGAACGGCTATGCATTAGTGTCGGTTCGTGCCACGAACCGGTATTAAAGGGGTGGTGGCAGGCTGGCGTCAGGCCGGGGCCCCACGAGCCCCTTTAGTCCCGGTTTGTGGCACGAACCGGTACTAAAGGGACAACCTTTAGTACCGGTTCGTGCCACGAACCGGCACTAAGGGGGTCTAACCTATAGTCCCGGTTGGAGACACAAACCGGGACTATAGGGCAATTTTCAAACTTGGAAAAATCATAACTAAATCATCCTAATTCAGAAAAATACATATAATATATCAAATTTTGCAGAACAAAAAGATTGATCCGCATGATGAGCGGGCTAGCTTATTCTATTGCGGTTTTACCAGGAAAAAAATAGCCACATTCGTCAAATTGAAAATTTAATGTAGGAAATTTTGTAACCACATCAAACTACGAGCCAAGAATTCAGAGAAGATTTATCAAAGCGGTTCCCCCGCTAGGCTAACTGTCTTAAAAAAGATATAGAAAAAAGACAATATAATAAAAAACCGGCTATAAAAAAAACCTAAACACACCTGTCGGTGAGCTAATAGAAGTTGTGGCGCATTTGTAATGTGCAAATGTCGTGAGAACCCAAGCATCATTTATCATTGATTGCAAATTTTTGTAGGTAGCTTACCAAGCTGATCGCTTGGTGTCAACCTCTATAAAAATCAACATTATAAACATATATGATGAAGTTTGCATAAGCGGCATGGGACTAAACCTTTCAGACCAGGGACAAAAAATTCAGAAGCTCGAGGCTCTAGTTCGCTCACTCATTTATTCTGTTTTTCTCGGTTCGTTTTTTCTTTTCGGTTTTCTCTGTTTCTTCACCATTTTCTAAATACATCATTGACATGTTTTTCAAAATGTATTCTTTGTCTACTTTTCTTATAGACAATTATATATTTTTTGTATACATCAAGAACATTTTGCATATATATGTTTAACGTTTTAAAATTTTCATTTTTAATATATATATTATGATATCTATTTTTTTCATAAACACTATAATTTTTTACATATCAGGAACTATTTTTCAACACATTTTTCTTAAAAAAATACATGATTAACATTTTTTGAATTCTGTATTGAAATTTATTTTCGTTAGATATATTTAGAAAATATAAATATAACTTAATGTAGAAAAATTAAGAGAAAAACAGAAGCAAAATGTAAAAAGAAAGAAAACAAGCTCTGGAGGCGGGTGGACCCTGCTGGGCCTGTTCATTCTCGGCTGCTGCTTGTGGGCCTGTACAAAATGCCATCGGGTTTGTTGGCTGAAGTTGGCAGTTGGCCCATCTGGCAGACCGCGGTATTAAGCATCGGGGCCCAATTGTTGGTGGTGACCAGACCGGGCTGGCTGGGACTCGAGCTCAAGCTGCCGCCGCAGCAGCCTAAGGAGGTAAGGCACCTGACCTCACCGGACCAGGTCGAGGCGACGACTGCTCGCTCCCGGAAAGCAGCAGAGAAGCTGACGAGGGCCTCTTGGAGGAGTGGAGGCGAGGTGGGCACTGAGAAACGGGCGGCGGCGGCGGCCACGACTCTGGTAAAAAAAGAAAATCTCCCCTCAAATCCCAATGTTCCTCCTGTCACATTTTTGCTGATTAATCAAGAGGATAATTGTGTAAGTTAATAGTTTGCCCCGGCTAATCTTGGAATCATGCCTCTCAGGACACAAATTTTGAACACTCCCTAAAAATACAAATTTTGATCACAACCCTGTTTCCAAAGCAAAACAGAACAAGAAATTTTGGCCCGGTCTTGATAATACACATCCACACACTAGTAGAAAAAGGACCTTATATGAGACACATTAGTCCCGGTTCGATTTTGGCCCGATACTAATGGTACCATTAGTACCGGTTCGAACGGCTATGCATTAGTGCCGGTTCGTGTTGAACCTTTTGTACCGGTTCGTGCCACGAACCGGTATCAAAGGGGTGGTGGCAGGCTGGCGTTAGGCCGGGGCCCCACGAGCCCCTTTAGTCCCGGTTTGTGGCACAAACCGGTACTAAACGTTCGTGCCATGAACCGACACTAAAGGGGTCTAACCTATAGTCCCGGTTGGAGACACAAACCGGGACTATAGGGCAATTTGCAAACTTGGAAAAATCATAACTAAATCATCCTAATTCAGAAAAATACATATAATATATCAAAATTTGCAGAACAAAAAGATTGATCCGCATGATGAGCGGGCTAGCTTATTCTAATGCGGTTTTACCAGGAAAAAAATAGCCACATTCGTCAAATTGAAAAATTAATGTAGGAAATTTTGTAACCACATCAAACTACGAGCCAAGACTTCAGAGAAGATTCATCAAAGCGGTGCCCCCGCCAGGCTAACTGTCTTAAAAAAGATATAGAAAAAAGACAATATAATAAAAAACCGGCTATAAAAAAAAGCTGAACACACCAGCTGGTGAGCTAATAGAAGTTGTGGCGCATTTGTAATGTGCAAATGTCGTCAGAACCCAAGCATCATTTATCATTGATTGCAAATTTTTGTAGGTAGCTTACCAAGCTGATTGCTTGGTGTCAACATCTATAAAAATCAACATTTTAAACATATATGATGAAGTTTGCATAAGCGGCATGGGACTAAACCTTTCAGACCAGGGACAAAAAATTCAGAAGCTCGAGGGTCTAGTTCGCTCACTCATTTATTCTGTTTTTCTCGGTTCGTTTTTTCTTTTCGGTTTTCTCTGTTTCTTCACCATTTTCTAAATACATCATTGACATGTCTTTCAAAATGTATTCTTTGTCTACTTTTCTTATAGACAATTATATATTTTTTGTATACATCAAGAACATTTTGCATATATATGTTTAACGTTTTAAAATTTTCATTTTTAATATATATATTATGATATCTATTTTTTTCATAAACACTATAATTTTTTACATATCAGGAACTATTTTTCAACACATTTTTCTTAAAAAAATACGTGATTCACATTTTTCAATTCTGTATTGAAATTTATTTTCGTTAGATATATTTAGAAAATATAAATATAACTTAATGTAGAAAAATTAAGAGAAAAACAGAAGCAAAATGTAAAAAGGAAGAAAACAAGCTCTGGAGGCGGGTGGACCCTGCTGGGCCTGTTCATTCTCGGCTGCTGCTTGTGGGCCTGTACAAAATGCCATCGGGTTTGTTGGCTGAAGTCGGCAGTTGGCCCATCTGGTAGACCGCGGTATTAAGCATCGGGGCCCAATTGTTGGTGGTGCCCAGACCAGGCTGGCTGGGACTCGAGCTCAAGCTGCCGCCGCAGCCGCCGGAGGAGGTAAGGCACCTGACCTCACCGGACCAGGTCGAGGCGACTACTGCTCGCTCCCGGAAAGCAGCAGAGAAGCTGACAAGGGCCTCTTGGAGGAGTGGAGGCGCGGTGGGCACTGAGGAACGGGCGGCGGCGGCGGCGGCCACGACTCTGGTAAAAAAAGAAAATCGCCCCTCAAATCCCAATGTTCCTCCTGTCACATTTTTGCTGATTAATCAAGAGGATAATTGTGTAAGTTAATAGTTTGCCCCGGCTAATCTTGGAATCATGCCTCTTAGGACACAAATTTTGAACACTCCCTAAAAATACAAATTTTGATCACAACCCTGTTTCCAAAGCAAAACAGAACAAGAAATTTTGGCCCGGTCTCGATAATACACATCCACACACTAGTAGAAAAAGGACCTTATATGAGACACATTAGTCCCGGTTCGATTTTGGCCCGATACTAATGGTACCATTAGTACCGGTTCGAACGGCTATGCATTAGTGCCGGTTCGTGTTGAACCTTTTGTACCGGTTCGTGCCACGAACCGGTATTAAAGGGGTGGTGGCAGGCTGGCGTCAGGCTGGGGCCCCACAAGCCCCTTTAGTTCCGGTTTGTGGCACAAACCGGTACTAAAGGGCCAACCTTTAGTACCGGTTCGTGCCATGAACCGGCACTAAAGGGGTCTAACCTATAGTCCTGGTTGGAGACATAAACCGGGACTATAGGGCAATTTTTAAACTTGGAAAAATCATAACTAAATCATCCTAATTCAGAAAAATACATATAATATATCAAAATTTGCAGAACAAAAAGATTGATCCGCATGATGAGGGGGCTAGCTTATTCTATTGCGGTTTTACCAGGAAAAAAATAGCCACATTCGTCAAATTGAAAATTTAATGTAGGAAATTTTGTAACCACATCAAACTACGAGCCCAGACTTCAGAGAAGATTCATCTAAGCGGTGCACCCGCCAGGCTAATTGTCTTAAAAATATATTGAAAAAAGACAATATAATAAAAAACCGGCTATAAAATAAAAAGTTGAACACACCAGTCGGTGTGCTAAAAGAAGTTGTGGCGCATTTGTAATGTGCAAATGTCGTCAGAACCCAAGCATCATTTATCATTGATTGCAAATTTTTGTAGGTAGCTTACCAAGCTGATCGCTTGGTGTCAACCTTTATAAAAATCAACATTATAAACATATGTGATGAAGTTTGCATAAGCGGTATGGGACTAAACCTTTCAGACCAGGCACAAAAAATCCAGAAGCTCGAGGCTCTAGTTCGCTCCCTCATTTATTCTGTTTTTCTCGGTTCGTTTTTTCTTTTTGGTTTTCTCTGTTTCTTCACCATTTTCTAAATACATCATTAACATGTTTTTCAAAATGTATTCTTTGTCTACTTTTTTTATAAACATTTATATATTTTTTGTATACATCAAGAACATTTTGCGTATATATGTTTAACGTTTTAAAAATTTCAATTTTAATATATATATTATGATATCTATGTTTTCATAAACACTATAATTTTTTACATATCAGGAACTACCTTTCAACACATTTTTTAAAAAAAATACATGATTAACATATTTTAATTCTGCATTGAAATTTATTTTCGTTAGATATATTTAGAAAATATAAATATAACTTAATGTAGAAAAATTAAGAGAAAAACAGAAGCAAAATGTAAAAAAGGAAGAAAACAAGCTCTGGAGGCGTGTGGACCCTGATGGGCCTGTTCATTCTCGGCTGCTGCTTGTGGGCCTGTACAAAATGCCATCGGATTTGTTGGCTGAAGTCGGCAGTTGGCCCATCTGGCAGACCGCGGTATTAAGCATCGGGGCCCAATTGTTGGTGGTGACCAGACCGGGCTGGCTGGGACTCGAGCTCAAGCTGCCGCCGCCGCCGGAGGAGGTAAGGCACCTGACCTCACCGGACCAGGTCGAGGCGACGACTGCTCGCTCCCGGAAAGCAGGAGAGAAGCTGACGAGGGCCTCTTGGAGGAGCGGCGGCGCGGTGGGCACTGAGGAACGGGCGGCGGCGGCGGCCACGACTCTGGTTAAAAAAAGAAAATCGCCCCTCAAATCCCAATGTTCCTCCTGTCACATTTTTGCTGATTAATCAATAGGATAATTGTGTAAGTTAATAGTTTGCCCCGGCTAATCTTGGAATCCTGCCTCTCAGGGCACAAATTTTGAACACTCCCTAAAAATATAAATTTTGATCACAACCCTGTTTCCAAAGCAAAACAGAACAAGAAATTTTGGCCCGGTCTCGATGATACACATCCACACACTAGTAGAAAAAGGACCTTATATGAGACACATTAGTCCCGGTTCGATTTTGGCCCGGTACTAATGGTACCATTAGTACCGGTTCGAACGGCTATGCATTAGTGCCGGTTCGTGTTGAACCTTTAGTACCGGTTCATGCCACGAACCGGTATTAAAGGGGTGGTGGCAGGCTGGCGTCAGGCCGGGGCCCCACGAGCCCCTTTAGTCTCGGTTTGTGACACAAACCGGTACTAAAGGGCCAACCTTTAGTACCGGTTCGTGCCACGAACCGGCACTAAAGGGGTCTAACCTATAGTCCCGGTTAAAGACACAAACCGGGACTATAGGGCAATTTTCAAACTTGGAAAAATCATAACTAAATCATCCTAATTCAGAAAAATACATATAATATATCAAAATTTGCAGAACAAAAAGATTGATCCACATGATGAGGGGGCTAGCTTATTCTATTGCGGTCTTACCACAAAAAAATAGCCACATTCGTCAAATTGAAAATTTAATGTAGGAAATTTTGTAACCACATCAAACTACGAGCCAAGACTTCAGAGAAGATTCATCTAAGCGGTGCACCCGCCAGGCTAACTGTCTTAAAAAACATATAGAAAAAAGACAATATAATAAAAAACCGGCTATAAAAAAAAGCTGAACACACCAGTCGGTGAGCTAATAGAAGTTGTGGCGCATTTGTAATGTGCAAATGTCGTCAGAACCCAAGCATCATTTATCATTGATTGCAAATTTTTGTAGGTAGCTTACCAAGCTGATCGCTTGGTGTCAACTTCTATAAAAATCAACATTATAAACATATGTGATGAAGTTTGCATAAGCGGCATGGGACTAAACCGTTTAGACCAGGGACAAAAAATTCAGAAGCTCGAGGCTCTAGTTCGCTCACTCATTTATTCTGTTTTTCTCGGTTTGTTTTTTCTTTTCGGTTTTCTCTGTTTCTTCACCATTTTCTAAATACATCATTGACATGTTTTTCAAAATGTATTCTTTGTCTACTTTTTTTATAGACAATTATATATTTTTTGTATACATCAAGAACATTTTGCATATATATGTTTAACGTTTTAAAATTTTCATTTTTAATATATATATTATGATATCTATTTTTTTCATAAACACTATAATTTTTTACATATCAGGAACTATTTTTCAACACATTTTTTTAGAAAAAAATACATGATTAACATTTTTCAATTCTGTATTGAAATTTATTTTCGTTAGATATATTTAGAAAATTTAGATATAACTTAATGTAGAAAAATTAAGAGAAAAACAGAAGCAAAGTGTAAAAAGAATGAAAACAAGCTCTGGAGGCGGGTGGACTCTGCTGGGACTGTTCATTCTCGGCTGCTGCTTGTGGGCCTATACAAAATGCCATCGGGTTTGTTGGCTGAAGTCGGCAGTTGGTCCATCTGTAGACCGCGGTATTAAGCATCGGGGCCCAATTGTTGGTGGTGACCAGACCGGGCTGGCTGGGACTCGAGCTCAAGCTGCCGCCGCCGCCGCCGGAGGAGGTAAGGCACCTGACCTCACCGGACCAGGTCGAGGCGACGACTGCTCGCTCCCGGAAAGCAGGAGAGAAGCTGACGAGGGCCTCTTGGAGGAGCGGCGGCGCGGTGGGCACTGAGGAACGGGCGGCGGCGGCGGCCACGACTCTGGTTAAAAAAAGAAAATCGCCCCTCAAATCCCAATGTTCCTCCTGTCACATTTTTGCTGATTAATCAATAGGATAATTGTGTAAGTTAATAGTTTGCCCCGGCTAATCTTGGAATCCTGCCTCTCAGGGCACAAATTTTGAACACTCCCTAAAAATATAAATTTTGATCACAACCCTGTTTCCAAAGCAAAACAGAACAAGAAATTTTGGCCCGGTCTCGATGATACACATCCACACACTAGTAGAAAAAGGACCTTATATGAGACACATTAGTCCCGGTTCGATTTTGGCCCGGTACTAATGGTACCATTAGTACCGGTTCGAACGGCTATGCATTAGTGCCGGTTCGTGTTGAACCTTTAGTACCGGTTCATGCCACGAACCGGTATTAAAGGGGTGGTGGCAGGCTGGCGTCAGGCCGGGGCCCCACGAGCCCCTTTAGTCTCGGTTTGTGGCACAAACCGGTACTAAAGGGCCAACCTTTAGTACCGGTTCGTGCCACGAACCGGCACTAAAGGGGTCTAACCTATAGTCCCGGTTAGAGACACAAACCGGGACTATAGGGCAATTTTCAAACTTGGAAAAATCATAACTAAATCATCCTAATTCAGAAAAATACATATAATATATCAAAATTTGCAGAACAAAAAGATTGATCCGCATGATGAGGGGGCTAGCTTATTCTATTGCGGTCTTACCACAAAAAAATAGCCACATTCGTCAAATTGAAAATTTAATGTAGGAAATTTTGTAACCACATCAAACTACGAGCCAAGACTTCAGAGAAGATTCATCTAAGCGGTGCACCCACCAGGCTAACTGTCTTAAAAAACATATAGAAAAAAGACAATATAATAAAAAACCGGCTATAAAAAAAAGCTGAACACACCAGTCGGTGAGCTAATAGAAGTTGTGGCGCATTTGTAATGTGCAAATGTCGTCAGAACCCAAGCATCATTTATCATTGATTGCAAATTTTTGTAGGTAGCTTACCAAGCTGATCGCTTGGTGTCAACTTCTATAAAAATCAACATTATAAACATATGTGATGAAGTTTGCATAAGCGGCATGGGACTAAACCGTTTAGACCAGGGACAAAAAATTCAGAAGCTCGAGGCTCTAGTTCGCTCACTCATTTATTCTGTTTTTCTCGGTTCGTTTTTTCTTTTCGGTTTTCTCTGTTTCTTCACCATTTTCCAAATACATCATTGACAGGTTTTTCAAAATGTATTCTTTGTCTTCTTTTTTTATAGACAATCATATATCTTTTGTATACATCAAGAACATTTTGCATATATATGTTTAACGTTTTAAAATTTTCATTTTTAATATATATATTATGATATCTATTTTTTTCATAAACACTATGATTTTTTACATATCAGGAACTATTTTTCAACACATTTTTTTAGAAAAAATACATGATTAACATTTTTCAATTCTGTATTGAAATTTATTTTCGTTAGATATATTTAGAAAATATAAATATAACTTAATGTAGAAAAATTAAGAGAAAAACAGAAGCAAAATGTAAAAAGAATGAAAACAAGCTCTGGAGGCGGGTGGACTCTGCTGGGACTGTTCATTCTCGGCTGCTGCTTGTGGGCCTATACAAAATGCCATCGGGTTTGTTGGCTGAAGTCGGCAGTTGGTCCATCTGTAGACCGCGGTATTAAGCATCGGGGCCCAATTGTTGGTGGTGACCAGACCGGGCTGGCTGGGACTCGAGCTCAAGCTGCCGCCGCCGCCGGAGGTGGCAAGGCACCTGACCTCACCGGACCAGGTCGAGGCGACGACTGCTTGCTCCCGGAAAGCATTAGAGAAGCTGACGAGGGCCTCTTGGAGGAGCGGCGGCGCGGTGGGCACTGAGGAACGGGCGGCGGCGGCGGCGGCCACGACTCTGGTAAAAAAAGAAAATCGCCCCTCAAATCCCAATGTTCCTCCTGTCATATTTTTGCTGATTAATCAAGAGGACAATTGTGTAAGTTAATAGTTTGCCCCGGCTAATCTTGGAATCCTGCCTCTCAGGACACAAATTTTGAACACTCCATAAAAATACAAATTTTGATCACAACCCTGTTTCCAAAGCAAAACAGAACAAGAAATTTTGGCCCGGTCTCGATGATACACATCCACACACTAGTAGAAAAAGGACCTTATATGAGACACATTAGTCCCGGTTCGATTTTGGCCCGGTACTAATGGTATCATTAGTACCGGTTCGAACGGCTATGCATTATTGCCGGTTCGTGTTGAACCCTTACTACCGGTTCGTGCCACGAACCGGTATTAAAGGGGTGGTGGCAGGCTGGCGTCAGGCCGGGGCCCCACGAGCCCCTTTAGTCCCGGTTTGTGGCACAAACCGGTACTAAAGGGCCAACCTTTAGTACCGGTTCGTGCCACGAACCGCCACTAAATGGGTCTAACCTATAGTCCCGGTTGGAGACACAAACCGGGACTATAAGGCAATTTGCAAACTTGGAAAAATCATAACTAAATCATCCTAATTCAGAAAAATACATATAATATATCAAAATTTGCAGAACAAAAAGATTGATCCGCATAATGAGGGGGCTACCTTATTCTATTGCGGTTTTACCAGGAAAAAAAATAGCCACATTCGTCAAATTGAAAATTTAATGTCGGAAATTTTGTAACCACATCAAACTACGAGCCAAGACTTCAGAGAAGATTCATCTAAGCGGTGCACCCGCCAGGCTAACTGTCTTAAAAAAGATATTGAAAAAAGACAATATAATAAAAAACCGGCTATAAAATAAAAAGCTGAACACACCAGTCGGTGTGCTAATAGAAGTTGTGGCGCATTTGTAATGTGCAAATGTCGTCAGGACCCAAGCATCATTTATCCTTGATTGCAAATTTTTGTAGGTAGCTTACCAAGCTGATCGCTTGGTGTCAACCTCTATAAAAATCAACATTATAAACATATGTGATGAAGTTTCCATAAGCGGCATGGGACTAAACCATTCAGACCAGGGACAAAAAATTCAGAAGCTCGAGGCTCTAGTTCGCTCACTCATTTATTCTGTTTTTCTCGGTTCGTTTTTTCTTTTCGGTTTTCTCTGTTTCTTCACCATTTTCCAAATACATCATTGACAGGTTTTTCAAAATGTATTCTTTGTCTTCTTTTTTTATAGACAATCATATATCTTTTGTATACATCAAGAACATTTTGCATATATATGTTTAATGTTTTAAAATTTTCATTTTTAATATATATATTATGATATCTATTTTTTTCATAAACACTATGATTTTTTACATATCAGGAACTATTTTTCAACACATTTTTTTAGAAAAAATACATGATTAACATTTTTCAATTCTGTATTGAAATTTATTTTCGTTAGATATATTTAGAAAATATAAATATAACTTAATGTAGAAAAATTAAGAGAAAAACAGAAGCAAAATGTAAAAAGAAAGAAAACAAGCTCTGGAGGCGGGTGGACTCTGCTGGGACTGTTCATTCTCGGCTGCTGCTTGTGGGCCTGTACAAAATGCCATCGGGTTTGTTGGCTGAAGTCGGCAGTTGGCCCATCTGTAGACCGCGGTATTAAGCATCGGGGCCCAATTGTTGGTGGTGACCAGACCGGGCTGGCTGGGACTCGAGCTCAAGCTGCCGCCGCCGCCGGAGGAGGCAAGGCACCTGACCTCACCGGACCAGGTCAAGGCGACGACTGCTCGCTCCTGGAAAGCATCAGAGAAGCTGACGAGGGCCTCTTGGAGGAGCGGCGGCGCGGTGGGCCCTAAGGAACGGGCGGCGGCAGCGGCGGCCACGACTCTGGTAAAAAAAGAAAATCGCCCCTCAAATCCCAATGTTCCTCCTGTCACATTTTTGCTGATTACTGAAGTGGATAATTGTGTAAGTTAATAGTTTGCCCCGGCTAATCTTGGAATCCTGCCTCTCAGGACACAAATTTTGAACACTCCCTAAAAATACAAATTTTGATCACAACCCTGTTTTCAAAGCAAAACAGAACAAGAAATTTTGGCCCGGTCTCGATGATACACATCCCCACACTAGTAGAAAAAGGACCTTATATGAGACACATTAGTCCCGGTTCGATTTTGGCCCGGTACTAATGGTACCATTAGTACCGGTTCGAACGGCTATGCATTATTGCCGGTTCGTGTTGAACCCTTAGTACCGGTTCGTGCCACGAACCGGTATTAAAGGGGTGGTCGCAGGCTGGCGTCAGGCAGGGGCCCCACGAGCCCCTTTAGTCCCGGTTTGTGGCACAAACCGGTACTAAAGGGCCAACCTTTAGTACCGGTTCGTGCCACGAACCGCCACTAAATGGGTCTAACCTATAGTCCCGGTTGGAGACACAAACCGGGACTATAAGGCAATTTGCAAACTTGGAAAAATCATAACTAAATCATCCTAATTCAGAAAAATACATATAATATATCAAAATTTGCAGAACAAAAAGATTGATCCGCATGATGAGGGGGCTACCTTATTCTATTGCGGTTTTACCAGGAAAAAAAATAGCCACATTCGTCAAATTGAAAATTTAATGTCGGAAATTTTGTAACCACATCAAACTACGAGCCAAGACTTCAGAGAAGATTCATCTAAGCGGTGCACCCGCCAGGCTAACTGTCTTAAAAAAGATATTGAAAAAAGACAATATAATAAAAAACCGGCTATAAAATAAAAAGCTGAACACACCAGTCGGTGTGCTAATAGAAGTTGTGGCGCATTTGTAATGTGCAAATGTCGTCAGGACCCAAGCATCATTTATCATTGATTGCAAATTTTTGTAGGTAGCTTACCAAGCTGATCGCTTGGTGTCAACCTCTATAAAAATCAACATTATAAACATATGTGATGAAGTTTCCATAAGCGGCATGGGACTAAACCATTCAGACCAGGGACAAAAAATTCAGAAGCTTGAGGCTCTAGTTCGCTCACTCATTTATTCTGTTTTTCTCGGTTCGTTTTTTCTTTTCGGTTTTCTCTGTTTCTTCACCATTTTCCAAATACATCATTGACAGGTTTTTCAAAATGTATTCTTTGTCTTCTTTTTTTATAGACAATCATATATCTTTTGTATACATCAAGAACATTTTGCATATATATGTTTAACGTTTTAAAATTTTCATTTTTAATATATATATTATGATATCTATTTTTTTCATAAACACCATAATTTTTTACATATGAGGAACTATTTTTCAACACATTTTTTTTAAAAAAATACATGATTAACATTTTTCAATTCTGTATTGAAATTAATTTTCGTTAGATATATTTAGAAAATATAAATATAACTTAATGTAGAAAAATTAAGAGAAAAACAGAAGCAAAATGTAAAAAGAAAGAAAACAAGCTCTAGAGGCGGGTGGACCCTGCAGGGCCTATTCATTCTCGGCTGCTGCTTGTGGGCCTGTACAAAATGCCATCGGGTTTGTTGGCTGAAGTCGGCAGTTGGCCCATCTGGCAGACTGCGGTATTAAGCATCGGGGCCCAATTGTTGGTGGTGACCAGACCGGGCTGGCTGGGACTCGAGCTCAGGCTGCCGCCGCCGCCGGAGGAGGTAAGGCACCTGACCTCACCGGACCAGGTCGAGGCGACGACTGCTCGCTCCCGGAAAGCATCAGAGAAGCTGACGAGGACCTCTTGGAGGAGCGGCGGCGCGGTGTGCACTGAGGAACGGGCGGCGGCGGCCACGACTCTAGTAAAAGAAGAAAATCGCCCCTCAAATCCCAATGTTCCTCCTGTCATATTTTTGCTGATTAATCAAGTGGATAATTGTGTAAGTTAATAGTTTGCCCCGGCTAATCTTGGAATCCTGCCTCTCAGGACACAAATTTTGAACACTCCCCAAAAATACAAATTTTGATCACAACCCTGTTTCCAAAGCAAAACAGAACAAGAAATTTTGGCCCGGTCTCGATGATACACATCCCCACACTACTAGAAAAAGGACCTTATATGAGACACATTAGTCCCGTTCGATTTTGGCCCGGTACTAATGGTACCATTAGTATCGGTTCGAACGGCTATGCATTAGTGCCGGTTCGTGTTCAACCTTTAGTACCGGTTCGTGCCACGAACCGGTATTAAAGGGGTGGTGGCAGGCTGGCGTCAGGCCGGGGCCCCACGAGCCCCTTTAGTCCCGGTTTGTGGAACAAACCGGTACTAAAGGCCCAACCTTTAGTACTGGTTCGTACCACGAACCGGCACTAAAGGGGTCTAACCTATAGTCCCGGTTGGAGAGACAAACCGGGACTATAGGGCAATTTTCAAACATGGAAAAATCATAACTAAATCATCCTAATTCAGAAAAATACATATAATATATCAAAATTTGCAAAACAAAAAGATTGATCCGCATGATGAGGGGGCTAGCTTATTCTATTGCGGTTTTACCAGGAAAAAATAGCCACATTCGTCAAATTGAAAATTTAATGTAGGAAATTTTGTAACCACATCAAACTACGAGCCAAGACTTCAGAGAAGATTCATCTAAGCGGTGCACCCGCCAGGCTAACTGTCTTAAAAAAGATATTGAAAAAAGACAATATAATAAAAAAACCGGCTATAAAATAAAAATCTGAACACACCAGTCGGTGTGCTAATAAAAGTTGTGGCGCATTTGTAATGTGCAAATGTCGTCAGAACCCAAGCATCATTTATCATTGATTGCAAATTTTTGTAGGTAGCTTACCAAGCTAATCGCTTGGTGTCAACCTCTATAAAAAATCAACATTATAAACATATGTGATGAAGTTTGTATAAGCGATATGGGACTAAACCTTTCAGACTAGGGACAAAAAATTCAGAAGCTCGAGGCTCTAGTTCGCTCACTCATTTATTCTGTTTTTCTCGGTTCGTTTTTTCTTTTCGGTTTTCTCTGTTTCTTCACCATTTTCTAAATACACCATTAACATGTTTTTCAAAATGTATTCTTTGTCTACTTTTTTATAAACAATTATATATTTTTTGTATACATCAAGAACATTTTGCATATATATGTTTAACGTCTTAAAATTTTCATTTTTAATATATATAATATGATATCTATTATTTTCATAAATACTATAATTTTTTACATATCAGGAACTATTTTTCAACACATTTTTTTAAAAAAAATACATGATTAACATTTTTCAATTCTGCATTGAAATTTATTTCGTTAGATATATTTAGAAAAATATAAATATAACTTAATGTAGAAAAATTAAGAGAAAACAGATGCAAAATGTAAAAAGGAAGAAAACAAGCTCTGGAGGCGGGTGGACCCTGCTGGGCCTGTTTATTCTCGGTTGCTGCTTGTGGGCCTGTACAAAATGCAATCGGGTTTGTTGGCTGAAGTCGGCAGTTGGCCCATCTGGCAGACCGCGATATTAAGCATTGGGGCCCAATTGTTGGTGGTGACCAGACCGGGCTGGCTGGGACTCGAGCTCAAGCTGCCGCCGCCGCCGCCGGAGGAGGTAAGGCACCTGACCTCACCGGACCAGGTCGAGGCGACGACTGCTCGCTCCCAGAAAGCAGCAGAGAAGCTGACGAGGGCCTCTTGGAGGAGCGGCGTCGCGGTGGGCACTGAGGAACGGTAGGCGGCGGCGGCCATGACTCTGGTAAAAAAAGAAAATCGCCCCTCAAATCCCAATGTTCCTCCTGTCACATTTTTGCTGATTAATCAAGAGGATAATTGTGTAAGTTAATAGTTTGCCCCGGCTAATCTTGGAATCCTGCCTCTCAGGGCACAAATTTTGAACACTCCCTAAAAATACAAATTTTGATCACAACCCTGTTTCCAAAGCAAAACAGAACAAGAAATTTTGGCCCGGTCTCGATGATACACATCCACACACTAGTAGAAAAAGGACCTTATATGAGACACATTAGTCCCGGTTCGATTTTGGCCCGGTACTAATGGTACCATTAGTACCGGTTCGAACGGCTATGCATTAGTGTCGGTTCATGTTGAACCTTTAGTACCGCTTCGTGCCACGAACCGGTATTAAAGGGGTGGTGGCAGGCTGGCGTCAGGCCGGGACCCCACGAGCCCCTTTAGTCCCGGTTTGTGGCACAAACCGGTACTAAAGGGCCAACCTTTAGTACTGGTTCGTGCCATGAACCGGCACTAAATGGGTCTAACCTATAGTCCCGGTTGGAGACACAAACCGGGACTATAAGGCAATTTTCAAACTTGGAAAAATCATAACTAAATCATCCTAATTCAGAAAAATACATATAATATATCAAAATTTGTAGAACAAAAAGATTGATCCGCATGATGAGGGGGCTAGCTTATCCTGTTGCGGTTTTACCAGGAAAAAAAATAGCCACATCCGTCAAATTGAAAATTTAATGTAGGAAATTTTGTAACCACATCAAACTACGAGCCAAGACTTCAGAGAAGATTCATCTAAGCGGTGCACCGCCAGGCTAACTGTCTTAAAAAAGATATTGAAAAAAAGACAATATAATAAAAAGCCGGCTATAAAATAAAAAGCTGAACACACCAGTCGGTGTGCTAATAGAAGTTGTGGCGCATTTGTAATGTGGAAATGTCGTCAGAACCCAAGCATCATTTATCATTGATTGCAAATTTTTGTAGGTAGCTTACCAAGCTGATCGCTTGGTGTCAACCTCTATAAAAATCAAAATTATAAACATATGTGATGAAGTTTGCATAAGCGGTATGGGACTAAACCTTTCAGACCAGGGACAAAAAATTCAGAAGCTCGAGGCTCTAGTTCGCTCACTCATTTATTCTGTTTTTCTCGGTTCTTTTTTTCTTTTCGGTTTTCTCTGTTTCTTCACCATTTTCTAAATACATCATTAACATGTTTTTCAAAATGTATTCTTTGTCTACTTTTTTATAAACAATTATATATTTTTTGTATACATCAAGAACATTTTGCATATATATGTTTAACGTCTTAAAATTTTCATTTTTAATATATATATTATGATATCTATTTTTTCATAAACACTATAATTTTTTACATATCAGGAACTATTTTTCAACACATTTTTTTAAAAAAATACATGATTAACATTTTTCAATTCTGTATTGAAATTTATTTCGTTAGATATATTTAGAAAAATATAAATATAACTTAATGTAGAAAAATTAAGAGAAAACAGATGCAAAATGTAAAAAGGAAGAAAACAAGCTCTGGAGGCGGGTGGACCCTGCTGGGCCTGTTCATTCTCGGCTGCTGCTTGTAGGCCTGTACAAAATGCAATCGGGTTTGTTGGCTGAAGTCGGCAGTTGGCCGATCTGGCAGACCGCGATATTAAGCATCGGGGCCCAATTGTTGGTGGTGACCAGACCGGGCTGGCTGGGACTCGAGCTCAAGCTGTCGCCGCCGCCGCCGGAGGAGGTAAGGCACCTGACCTCACCGGACCAGGTCGAGGCGACGACTGCTTGCTCCCTGAAAGCAGCAGAGAAGCTGATGAGGGCCTCTTGGAGGAGCGGCGTCGCGGTGGGCACTGAGGAACGGTAGGCGGCGGCGGCCACGACTCTGGTAAAAAAAGAAAATCGCCCCTCAAATCCCAATGTTCCTCCTGTCACATTTTTGCTGATTAATCAAGAGGATAATTGTGTAAGTTAATAGTTTGCCCCGGCTAATCTTGGAATCCTGCCTCTCAGGGCATAAATTTTGAACACTCCCTAAAAATACAAATTTTGATCACAACCCTATTTCCAAAGCAAAACAGAACAAGAAATTTTGGCCCGGTCTCGATGATACACATCCACACACTAGTAGAAAAAGGACCTTACATGAGACACATTAGTCCCGGTTCGATTTTGGCCCGGTACTAATGGTACCATTAGTACCGGTTCGAACGGCTATGCATTAGTGCCGGTTCATGTTGAACCTTTAGTACCGGTTCGTGCCACGAACCGGTATTAAAGGGGTGGTGGCAGGCTGGCGTCAGGCCGGGACCCCACGAGCCCCTTTAGTCCCGGTTTGTGGCACAAACCGGTAATAAAGGGCCAACCTTTAGTACCGGTTCATGCCACGAACCGGCACTAAATGGGTCTAACCTATAGTCCCGGTTGGAGACACAAACCGGGACTATAAGGCAATTTTCAAACTTGGAAAATCATAACTAAATCATCCTAATTCAGAAAAATACATATAATATATCAAAATTTGCAGAACAAAAAGATTGATCCGCATGATGAGGGGGCTAGCTTATTCTTTGCGGTTTTACCAGGAAAAAAAATAGCCACATTCATCAAATTGAAAATTTAATGTAGGAAATTTTGTAACCACATCAAACTACGAGCCAAGACTTCAGAGAAGATTCATCTAAGCGGTGCACCCGCCAGGCTAACTGTCTTAAAAAAGATATTGAAAAAAAGACAATATAATAAAAAAAACGGCTATAAAATAAAAAGTTGAACACACCAGTCGGTGTGCTAATAGAAGTTGTGGCGCATTTGTAATGTGCAAATGTCGTCAGAACCCAAGCATCATTTATCATTGATTGCAAATTTTTGTAGGTAGCTTACCAAGCTGATCACTTGGTTTCAACCTCTATAAAAATCAACATTATAAACATATGTGATGAAGTTTGCATAAGCGGTATGGGACTAAACCTTTCAAACGAGGGACAAAAAATTCAGAAGCTCGAGGCTCTAGTTCGCTCACTCATTTATTATGTTTTTCTCAGTTCGTTTTTTCTTTTCGGTTTTCTCTGTTTCTTCACCATTTTCTAAATACATCATTAACAAGTTTTTCAAAATGTATTCTTTGTCTACATTTTTTATAAACAATTACATATTTTTTGTATACATCAAGAACATTTTGCATATATATGTTTAACGTTTTAAAATTTTCATTTTTAATATATATATTATGATATCTATTTTTTCATAAACACTATAATTTTTTACATATCAGGAACTATTTTTCAACACATGTTTTTAAAAAAAATACATGATTAACATTTTTCAATTCTGTATTGAAATTTATTTTCGTTAGATATATTTCGAAAATTAAAATATAACTTAATGTAGAAAAATTAAGAGAAAAACAGAAGCAAAATGTAAAAAGGAAGAAAACAAGCTCTGGAGGCGGGTGGACCCTGCTGGGCCTGTTCATTCTCGGTTGCTGCTTGTGGGCCTGTACAAAATCCATCGGGTTTGTTGGCTGAAGTCGGCAGTTGGCCCATCTGGCAGACCGCGGTATTAAGCATTGGGGCCCAATTGTTGGTGGTGACCAGACCGGGTTGGCTGGGACTCGAGCTCAAGCTGCCGCCGCCGCCGCCGGAGGAGGTAAGGCAGCTGACCTCACCGGACCAGGTCGAGGCGACGACTGCTCGCTCCCGGAAAGCAGCAGAGAAGCTGACGAGGGCCTCTTGGAGGAGCGACGGCGCGGTGGGCACTGAGGAACGGGCGGCGGCGGCGGCGGCCACGACTCTGGTAAAAAAAGAAAATCGCCCCTCAAATCCCAATGTTCCTCCTGTCACACTTTTGCTGATTAATCAAGAGGATAATTGTGTAAGTTAATAGTTTGCCCCGGCTAATCTTGGAATCCTGCCTCTCAGGACACGAATTTTGAACACTCCCTAAAAATATAAATTTTGATCACAAGCCTGTTTCCAAAGCAAAACAGAACAAGAAATTTTGGCCCGGTCTCGATGATACACATCCACACACTAGTAGAAAAAGGACCTTATATGAGACACATTAGTCCCGGTTCGATTTTGGCCCGGTACTAATGGTACCATTAGTACCGGTTCGAACAGCTATGCATTAGTGCCGGTTCGTGTTGAACATTTAGTACCGGTTCGTGCCACGAACCGGTATTAAATGGGTGGTGGCAGGCTGGCGTCAGGCCGGGGCCCCACGAGCCCCTTTAGTCCCGGTTTGTGGCACAAACCGGTACTAAAGGGCCAACCTTTAGTACCGGTTCGTGCCACGAACCGGCACTTAAGGGGTCGAACCTATTGTCCTGGTTGGAGACACAAACCGGGACTATAGTGCAATTTTCAAACTTGGAAAATTCATAACTAAATCATCCTAATTCTGAAAAATACATATAATATATCAAAATTTGCAGAACAAAAAGATTGATCCGCATGATGAGGGGGCTAGCTTATTGTATTGCGGTTTTACCAGGAAAAAAAATAGCCACATTCGTCAAATTGAAAATTTAATGTAGGAAATTTTGTAACCACATCAAACTACGAGCCAAGACTTCAGAGAAGATTCATCTAAGCGGTGCACCCGCCAGGCTAACTGTCTTAAAAAAGATATTCAAAAAGACAATATAATAAAAAACCGGCTATAAAATAAAAAGCTGAACACACCAGTCGGTGTGCTAATAGAAGTTGTGGCGCATTTGTAATGTGCAAATGTCGTCAGAACCCAAGCATCATTTATCATTGATTGCAAATTTTTGTAGGTAGCTTACCAAGCTGATCGCTTGGTGTCAACCTCTATAAAAATCAACATTATAAACATATGTGATGAAGTTTGCATAAGCGGTATGGGATTAAACCTTTCAGACCAGGGCAAAAAATTCAGAAGCTCGAGGCTCTAGTTTGCTCACTTATTTTTTCTGTTTTTCTCGGTTCGTTTTTTCTTTTCGGTTTTCTCTATTTCTTCACCATTTTCTAAATACATCATTAACATGTTTTTCAAAATGTATTATTTGTCTACTTTTTTTATAAACAATTATATATTTTTTGTATACATCAAGAACATTTTGCATATATATGTTTGACGTTTTAAAATTTTCATTTTTAATATATATATTATGATATCTATTTTTTTCATAAACACTATAATTTTTTACATATCAGGAACTATTTTTCAACACATTTTTTAAAAAAAAATACATGATTAACATATTTCAATTCTGTATTGAAATTTATTTTCGTTAGATATATTTAGAAAATATAAATATAACTTAATGTAGAAAAATTAAGAGAAAAATAGAAGCAAAATGTAAAAAGGAAGAAAACAAGCTCTGGAGGCGGGTGGACCCTGCTGGGCCTGTTCATTCTCGGTTGCTGCTTGTGGGCCTGTACAAAATGCCATCGGGTTTGTTGGCTGAAGTCGGCAGTTGGCCCATCTGGCAAACCGCGGTATTAAGCATCGGGGCCCAATTGTTGGTGGTGACCAGACCGGGCTGGCTGGGACTCGAGCTCAAGCTGCCGCCGCCGCCGCCGGAGGAAGTAAGGCACCTGACCTCACCGGACCAGGTCGAGGCGACGATTGCTCGCTCCCGGAAAGCATGAGAGAAGATGACGAGGGCCTCTTGGAGGAGCGGCGGCGCGGTGGGCACTGAGGAACGGGCGGCGGCGGCGGCGGCCACGACTCTGGTAAAAAAAGAAAATCGCCCCTCAAATCCCAATGTTCCTCCTGTCACACTTTTGCTGATTAATCAAGAGGATAATTGTGTAAGTTAATAGTTTGCCCCGGCTAATCTTGGAATCCTGCCTCTCAGGACACAAATTTTGAACACTCCCTAAAAATATAAATTTTGATCACAACCCTGTTTCCAAAGCAAAACAGAACAAGAAATTTTGGCCCGGTCTCGATGATACACATCCACACACTAGTAGAAAAAGGACCTTATATGAGACACATTAGTCCCGGTTCGATTTTGGCCCGGTACTAATGGTACCATTAGTACCGGTTCGAATAGCTATGCATTAGTGCCGGTTCGTGTTGAACATTTAATACCGGTTCGTGCCACGAACCGGTATTAAATGGGTGGTGGCAGGCTGGCGTCAGGCCGGGGCCCCACGAGCCCCTTTAGTCCCGGTTTGTGGCACAAACCGGTACTAAAGGGCCAACCTTTAGTACCGGTTCGTGCCACGAACCGGCACTAAAGGGGTCTAACCTATTGTCCCGGTTGGAGACACAAACCGGGACTATAGTGCAATTTTCAAACTTGGAAAATTCATAACTAAATCATCCTAATTCTGAAAAATACATATAATATATCAAAATTTGCAGAACAAAAAGATTGATCCGCATGATGAGGGGGCTAGCTTATTGTATTGCGGTTTTACCAGGAAAAAAAATAGCCACATTCATCAAATTGAAAATTTAATGTAGGAAATTTTGTAACCACATCAAACTACGAGCCAAGACTTCAGAGAAGATTCATCTAAGCGGTGCACCCGCCAGGCTAACTGTCTTAAAAAAGATATTGAAAAAAGACAATATAATAAAAAACCGGCTATAAAATAAAAAGCTGAACGTACCAGTCGGTGTGCTAATAGAAGTTGTGGCGCATTTGTAATGTGCAAATGTCGTCAGAACCCAAGCATCATTTATCATTGATTGCAAATTTTTGTAGGTAGCTTACCAACCTGATCGCTTGGTGTCAACCTCTATAAAAATCAACATTATAAACATATGTGATGAAGTTTGCATAAGCAGTATGGGACTAAACCTTTCAGACCAGGGACAAAAAATTCAGAAGCTCGAGGCTCTAGTTCGCTCACTCATTTATTCTGTTTTTCTGGGTTCATTTTTTCTTTTCGGTTTTCCCTGTTTCTTCACCATTTTCTAAATACATCATTAACATGTTTTTCAAAATGTATTCTTTGTCTACTTTTTTCTATAAACAATTATATATTTTTTGTATACATCAAGAACATTTTGCATATATATGTTTAACGTTTTAAAATTTTCATTTTTAATATATATATTATGATATCTATTTTTTCATAAACACTATAATTTTTTACATATCAGGAACTATTTTTCAACACATTTTTTAAAAAAAATACATGATTGACATTTTTCAATTCTGTATTGAAATTTATTTTTGTTAGATATATTTAGAAAATATAAATATAACTTAATGTAGAAAAATTAAGAGAAAAACAGAAGCAAAATGTAAAAAGGAAGAAAACAAGCTCTGGAGGCGGGTGGACCCTGCTGGGCCTGTTCATTCTCGGCTGCTGCTTGTGGGCCTGTACAAAATGCCATCGGGTTTGTTGGCTGAAGTCGGCAGTTGGCCCATCTGGCAGACCGCGGTATTAAGCATCGGGGCCCAATTGTTGGTGGTGACCACACCGGGCTGGCTGGGACTCGAGCTCAAGCTGCCGCCACCACCGCCGGAGGAGGTAAGGCACCTGACCTCACCGGACCAGGTCGAGGCGACGACTGCTCGCTCCTGGAAAGCAGCAGAGAAGCTGACGAGGGCCTCTTGGAGGAGCGGCGGTGCGGTGGGCACTGAGGAACGGGCGGCGGCGGCGGAGGCCACGACTCTGGTAAAAAAAGAAAATCGCCCCTCAAATCCCAATGTTCCTCTTGTCACATTTTTGCTGATTAATCAAGAGGATAATTGTGCCCCGGCTAATCTTGGAATCCTGCCTCTCAGGACACAAATTTTGAACACTCCCTAAAAATATAAATTTTGATCACAACCCTGTTTCCAAAGCAAAACAGAACAAGAAATTTTGGCCCGGTCTCGATGATACACATCCACACACTAGTAGAAAAAGGACCTTATATGAGACACATTAGTCCCGGTTCGATTTTGGCCTGGTACTAATGGTACCATCAGTACCGGTTCGAACGGCTATGCATTAGTACCGGTTCGTGTTGAACCTTTAGTAACGGTTCGTGCCAGGAACCGATATTAAAGGGGTGGTGGCTGGCTGGCGTCAGGCCGGGGCCCCACGAGCCCATTTAGTCCTGGTTTGTGGCACAAACCGGTACTAAAGGGCCAACCTTTAGTACCGGTTCGTGCCACGAACCGGCACTAAAGGGGTCTAACCTATAGTGCCGGTTGGAGACACAAACCGGGACTATAGGGCAATTTTCAAACTTGGAAAAATCATAACTAAATCATCCTAATTCAGAAAAATACATATAATATATCAAAATTTGCAGAACAAAATATTGATCCGCATGATGAGGGGGCTAGCTTATTCTATTGCGGTTTTACCAGGAAAAAAATAGCCACATTCGTCAAATTGAAAATTTAATGTAGGAAATTTTGTAACCACATCAAACTACGAGCCAATATTTCAGAGAAGATTCATCTAAGCGGTGCACCCGCCAGGCTAACTGTCTTAAAAAAGATATTGAAAAAAAATATAATAAAAAACCGGCTATAAAATAAAAAGCTGAACACACCAGTCGGTGTGCTAATAGAAGTTGTGGCGCATTTGTAATGTGCAAATGTCGTCAGAACCCAAGCATCATTTATCATTGATTGCAAATTTTTGTAGGTAGCTTACCAAGCTGATCGCTTGGTGTCAACCTCTATAAAAATCAACATTATAAACATATGTGATGAAGTTTGCATAAGCGGTATGGGACTAAACCTTTATACCACGGACAAAAAATTCAGAAGCTCGAGGCTCTAGTTCGCTCACTCATTTATTCTGTCTTTCTCAGTTCGTTTTTTCTTTTCGGTTTTCTCTGATTCTTCACCATTTTCTAAATACATCATTAACATGTTTTCAAAATGTATTCTTTGTCTACTTTTTTATAAACAATTATATATTTTTTGTATACATCAAGAACATTTTGCATATATATGTTTAACGTTTTAAAATTTTCATTTTTGATATATATATTATGATATCTATTCTTTTCATAAACACTATAATTTTTTACATATCAGGAACTATTTTTCAACACATTTTTTTTTAAAAAAAAATACATGATTAACATTTTTCAATTCTGTATTGAAATTTATCTTCGTTAGATATATTTAGAAAATATAAATATAACTTAATGTAGAAAAATTAAGAGAAAAACAGAAGCAAAATGTAAAAAGGAAGAAAACAAGCTCTGGAGGCGGGTGGACCCTGCTGGGCCTGTTCATTCTCGGCTGCTGCTTGTGGGCCTGTACAAAATGCCATCGGGTTTGTTGGCTGAAGTCGGCAGTTGGCCCATCTGGCAGACCGCGGTATTAAGCATCGGGGCCCAATTGTTGGTGGTGACCAGACCGGGCTGGCTGGGACTCGAGCTCAAGCTGCCGCCGCCGCCGCCGGAGGAGGTAAGGCACCTGACCTCACCGGACCAGGTCGAGGCAACGACTGCTCGCTCCCGGAAAGCAGCAGAGAAGCTGACAAGGGCCTCTTGGAGGAGCGGCGGCGCGGTGGGCACTGAAGAACGGGCGGCAGCGGCGGCGGCCACGACTCTGGTAAAAAAAGAAAATCGCCCCTCAAATCCCAATGTTCCTCCAGTCACATTTTTGCTGATTAATCAAGAGGATAATTGTGTAAGTTAATAGTTTGCCCCGGCTAATCTTGGAATCCTGCCTCTCAGGACACAAATTTTGAACACTCCCTAAAAATACAAAATTTTGATCACAACCCTGTTTCCAAAGCAAAACAGAACAAGAAATTTTGGCCTGGTCTCGATGATACATATCCACACACTAGTAGAAAAAGGACCTTATATGAGACACATTAGTCCCGGTTCGATTTTGGCCCGGTACTAATAGTACCATTAGTACCGGTTCGAACGGATATGCATTAGTGCCGGTTCGTGTTGAACCTTTAGTACCGGTTCGTGCCACGAACCGGTATTAAAGGGGTGGTGGCAGGCTGGCGTCAGGCCGGGGGCCCACAAGCCCCTTTAGTCCCGGTTTGTGGCATAAACCGGTACTAAAGGGCCAACCTTTTGTACCGGTTCGTGCCACGAACCGGCACTAAAGGGGTCTAACCTATAGTCCCGGTTGGAGATACAAACCAGGACTATAGGGCAATTTTCAAACTTGGAAAAATCATAACTAAATCATCCTAATTCAGAAAAATACATATAATATATCAAAATTTGCAGAAGAAAAAGATAGATCCGCATGATAAGGGGGCTAGCTTATTCTATTGCGATTTTACCAGGAAAAAAATAGCCACATTTGTCAAATTGAAAATTTAATGTAGGAAATTTTGTAACCACATCAAACTACGAGCCAAGATTTCAAAGAAGATTCATCTAAGCGGTGCACCCGCCAGGCTAACTATCTTAAAAAAGATATTGAAAAAAGACAATATAATAAAAAACTGGCAATAAAATAAAAAGCTGAACACACCAGTCGGTGTGCTAATAGAAGTTGTGGCGCATTTGTAATGTGCAAATGTCGTCAGAACCCAAGCATCATTTATCATTGATTGCAAATTTTTGTAGGTAGCTTACCAAGCTGATCGCTTGGTGTCAACCTCTATAAAAATCAACATTATAAACATATGTGATGAAGTTTGCATAAGCGGTATGGGACTAAACCTTTCAGACCAGGAACAAAAAATTCAGAAGCTCGAGGCTCTAGTTCGCTCACTCATTTATTCTGTTTTTCTCGGTTCGTTTTTTCTTTTTGGTTTTCTCTGATTCTTCACCATTTTCTAAATACATCATTAACATGTTTTTCAAAATGTATTCTTTGTCTACTTTTTTTTATAAACAATTATATATTTTTTGTATATATCAAGAACATTTTGCATATATATGTTTAAGGTTTTAAAATTTTCATTTTTAATATATATATTATGATATCTATTTTTTTCATAAACACTATAATTTTTTACATATCAGGAACTATTTTTCAACACATTTTTTAAAAAAAATACATGATTAACATTTTTCAATTCTGTATTGAAATTTATTTTCGTTAAATATATTTAGAAATATAAATATAACTTAATGTAGAAAAATTAAGAGAAAAACATAAGCAAAATGTAAAAAGGAAGAAAACAAGCTCTGGAGGCGGGTGGACCCTGCTGGGCCTATTCATTCTCGGCTGCTGCTTGTGGGCCTGTACAAAATGCCATCGGATTTGTTGGCTGAAGTCGGCAGTTGACCCATCTGGCAGACCGCGGTATTAAGCATCGGGGCCCAATTGTTGGTGGTGACCAGACCGGGCTGGCTGGGACTCGAGCTCAAGCTGCTGTCGCCGCCGTCGGAGGAGGTAAGGCACCTGACCTCACCGGACCAGGTCGAGGCGACGACTGCTCGCTCTCGGAAAGCAGCAGAGAAGCTGACGAGGGCCTCTTGGAGGAGCGGCGGCGCGGTGGGCACTGAGGAACGGGCGGCGGCGGCGGCGGCCACGACTCTGGTAAAAAAAAGAAAATCGCCCCTCAAATCCCAATGTTCCTCCTGTCACATTTTTGCTGATTAATCAAAAGGATAATTGTGTAAGTTAGTAGTTTGCCCCGGCTAATCTTGGAATCCTGCCTCTTAGGACACAAAATTTGAACACTCCCTAAAAATACAAATTTTGATCACAACCCTGTTTCCAAAGCAAAACAGAACAAGAAATTTTGGCCCGGTCTCGATGATACACATCCACACACTAGTAGAAAAAGGACCTTATATGAGACACATTAGTCCCGGTTCGATTCTGGCCCGGTACTAATGGTACCATTAGTACCGGTTCGAACGGCTATGCATTAGTGCCGGTTCGTGTTGAACCTTTTGTACCGGTTCGTGAGGAATTCGGTTGTTTGCTAATTGAAGCGACATCATACAATGCGACAGAAATAAAGAAGATGCAGGAGTATGTGACGGTTCACAACAATGCAACAAAAGGGAGAAATGGAGCGGGGTTGAATATAAGGTGAACATAAGTGAAGACCAAACAGGGTTTACATGTGAATGTGATCAGTTTGAAGACGCTGGGATGTTGTGCAGCCACGTTTTAAGGGTAACTAACTTCATTCAACAGTTTAGTTCCTTCAGAAAGAATTGTATTACACAATTACTCGAACAGGAGGCTAAAACATTGTTTTATATCACAGGCCATGGAAATACTTCATACGGTGGAAATCCCTTCAAAACATATAGTGAAGCGGTGGACAAAGGACGCGAGGGACATACTCCCAGAACATTTGGTTCAGTACCAGAAAGATAGTTCAGTCAGTAAACATGTCATTTACATGTGGGCACTCAGACACTTTACCTGAAAGCCATGGAGGTAGTGACGATGGGTGATGCGAGTGCAGAATCGTTTAATCACAAGTTTGGTGGATTAGAAGCTCTACTGATGAGTGGCGCGCCTTTAGCAGAGAAGAGGGATGGTTTAGGTTTTGAGGACCGCATGGTACATTACCTGGCAATGGAGAGAGAGAGCGTATCTTGGGGACGAACGTGCTGAGAAGTGCACTAGTGCTGGGAACTATGTTAGCAGTAATGCTTTGCGTGGCCTAACAGCTCCAGAAATGCAAAGAGGGGTCGGGAGACCGACAAATAGCAGAGAGAAGGCACTGCGCTCGGCCAGCATGCATTTGTCTCAAAGATAAAAAGAACTTGGCCAGCATACATATATCGCGCTACTCTGGGCACGTCTCCTATTCAAAATTCGAATTGCTCAATAGAGTAAATGCAAATAGTGGCGAAACAGTTGGCGTAGCGACACCGCTGTAAGCAGTATAAGAATGGGCGGCGGTAGCAACCTTGGTGCCTTTTAGCACTTCAGCAGGAGTAAATTGCCAAAAAAAAAACACCACTAGATGCTCGAGGATGCACCGATGAGCTGCACAACGACACCAGCGGTCGAACTCCTCCAGCGTGCAGAGGTTGACCGCCCTCCAGCTCTCCTCCCCGATGCGCGCAAGATGCTCGAAGAAATGCATGAGAGAGAGAAGGGGACCATACATGCTGACAGGTGGGCCCTGCGTCAGCCTAACGGTTCAGTCAAATGGTCTAACGTCCGTCTCAGCTGGCCGTTACCATATGCCACGTGGCCCTGATTAATGGGCCCCACTGTCAGTTTTCTGGTCAAAATGTGGTCAAGCGTCGTTTTTAGTGCTTTCAACAAACAATTACTCGAAATTGGTGTTTTCGTCAAACATTTATGAGAATGGTGGTTTTTTGGCAATTGTTATGGTTTTTGGCAATTTACTTCATCAGCGGTTTCAATATTATTTTTGAAGAAGAGGTAGTAGCAATGGCGCGTTCGTTTGCTGAGACCTCAAGGAGTGGCACCATGCCTGACTCACAAGGAGGGGCAGATTCAGGTGCAACGATGTGGTGTTCTACCGTACTTTAAGCGATGAATCAGGATGTAGGAAAACTAATCCATACCCTTTTTCAGTCATCTTCTTCTTCTGCCATTGGGACTGCGTCTACTGCATGTGCCAGCAGAGTAGCAGAGAGAAGCGAAGGGGTGGACGAGGTAAATAGGCATCTGTCTGTGTCTAGTTGTGACCCGTGGATTTAACTTGCTTGCTGAGAAAAACGATGAATGCATTAAGAGCAACTTCAATGGGACGACCCATTTCGTCCGCCGCCGTCCGTTTGGGTTGTCGCAGACACAAAAAGCGGCCCAACACGCCGACCCAAACGGATGCGCGTCCGCTTTTCGTCCGCGGGCGATCAATTCGCGGTCTATTTTTGTGCCGGATTTGCGTCGGCGCGGACACGCGACGGACGCGCGCACGCTCGCCCTCTCCTTCTCCGGTCCCGCTGGTCGGTGGCACATTGGCCTCCCTCCATCCAACAACAACCCTCGCCCTCCTGCTTCGTCGCCTGCCGCCGCCCATTTTTGCCGGTGACTCTGCCAGCTGTCGGCGCCTCCACATCCGCCCAGCTACGCCGCCCACTCCCACGTGGCCCGCCACCGCCGTCTTGCCGACGGGGAGCCGACTGCTTCCCACGCCCGCGCCCCCCACCACACAGCCGCCCCCGACCAAGAAGCCGCCTCCAGATCCTCACCGGCACGCTCGTCGGACGCCGGCAGGACATCTAGCTGGTCCGTCCGTGCCGCGACTCCCTTCGCCGGCCGTCTCCTTCGCCGACGCCCGCAAGCTGTTCGACAGTTTGCCAAGGTAAAAAATGGACTCCGCCGACTTTTCATAATTTCCTTTGTGACTCCGACGATTCGTCCTCCGATGACGAGGAGATATTGGCTGCCGTGTTGGTCCATCACCACCTCAACAACCAGCAGCCAATGTTCCGTGGCTCCATTCCGGACCACCTTCCGGCATTGAATCACAACCGAGAGAGCGGGCATTTCCTTCTTTGGAAGGACTACTTTGATACAACAAACACGTTGTTCAAACATCAGAAATTTCGCCACCGTTCCCATATGAGTAGGCATCTTTTCAACCGTATTAGAGAGGGGGTGGTCGGCTATGATGACTATTTCGAGTGCAAAGAGGATGCCGTTGGCAAGATTAGTTTTTCCTCTTATTAAAAATGCACTGCCACCATCTGAATGCTTGCATACGGAGTGCCCGGTGATCTCATTGACGAGTACGTCTGTATGAGCAAGTCTACTTGCCTAGAGTCCCTGTATAAGTTCTGCAGGGTTGTTATTGCTGTGTTTGGCCTTGAGTACTTGAGAGAGCCAACTGCTGAAGATACAACCGCGATGAATGCCAGCAGGGGCTTTCCAGGGATGCTTGGTAGCATAGATTGCATGCATTGGGAGTGGAAGAACTACCCTTCTGCTTGGCAAGGGCAGTATAAGGGCCATGTCAGTGCTTGCACTGTCATACTAGAGGCCGTGGCGTCTCAAGATCTCTGAATCTGGCACTCTTTCTTTGGCATGGCCGGATCACACAATGATATCAACGTGCTTCAGCGCTCGCCGGTGTTTGCTAGGCTTGCCGAAGGCAACAGCCCACCGGTGAACTTTACTGTCAACGACCACACCTACGACAAAGGATACTATCTGGGTGACGGTATCTATCCTCAATGGACCACTATTGTCAAGACAATACCCAATCCCGTCGGAGAGAAGAGGAAAAGATTTGCCCAAGAGCAAGAGAGTGCTAGGAAGGATGTCGAGCGTGCCTTTGGTGTTTTGCAATCTCAATGGGGCATCATTCGGTATCCTGCTAATACTTGGAGCACGCAGAAACTGTGAGAGGTGATGACTGCTTGTGTGATCATGCATAATATTATCGTAGAAGACGAGCGCCCGAAACGTCTGTATGATCAAGGGTTTTAGTTTCATGGTGGGAATGTTGTGCCTGAGCATGGAGTCGGCAACGTTTGAATAGTTCATCCAATTTCATCAAGACATGCGTGATTGAGAAACTCACGTGCAACTGCAAAATGATTTGGTTAAGCATATGTGGGCTCATGTTGGCAACCAATAGATGTATCTTCTTTTATTCATTTGCAAAACTATGTGAGAGCTATGTGAGACATTTTTATTTTCATTCGGCTTGTAATAGACTATGCTATTTTATTTAGTCCAAAACTATGTTATTTGATTTAAACTATGCAATCATGCAAAAAATAGGGGGGCCAGATGGCCACGCCAGCACATATGGGTCGGTGCGTTGGGTGCCTTACCAACCATATCTAAAACGGGGCGGACGGCTGACCAAAACAGATAAAACGCGGACAAAATCACCGTCTGTTTGCGCCGTCGCCCCATTAGAGTTGCTCTAACAGGGAGAGGTGCTTCAACTAGCTAACTCGCCGTTTGCTAAACCGGTGGAGTGCACGGCCCAGGTGGGCTCAGAAACAAAACAGATCCGTGAAGGTGCAACCTGTTCCCCCTCTCCAACACGAGACGCCATCGCAATCAATGCGAACCATTGGCTGCTAAATAAGGTGACATATGGCAGCAAAATACACTCGACGGCGCGCATCCACAAGCGAGGCTGCGGTGTAGATATTAGGATCATCTGAGCTCGGGCTCAGAAATTGATTTTCGGCTAGATATATGAAACTTGAGCTACTGTATATATGAGACTCGATCCTGAACAAAAGCTCAAATTCTGGCTTTCCCATATAATGGTAGACACTACTGGAATTTATGTATATGCTGGGTGCCAGGCTCTTCGCTGAGAGCCAAAACAGGGACACTAGGCAAAGTAAACAGCGCCGAGAGCCACACTCGGCAAACTTGGCTTCAAGGCAACTAGCTGACGTTGCCGTCACAGGCTCACGATGAACAAGTATTGCACGACAAACGACGCAGACGCCGAGAGCCACACACAGCAAAGAGGAACCACGTGTCATGCCCGTTTGCAACTGAAGGCTCTTTCAGTTTTTCTCCATATTACCGAGAGCCAGTTGTCGACGCTCGGTACGGTATATGCCACATCCTATTTTCCTACTCTCTTTTTTTGTGTGTGTTCTTTTGCCCTCTATTTTTGTGTCTGATATTTCATATCTTTTAATGACTAAAGTTTCAAAATGCCATGACTTTTGATGACTTGTGTTTCAAAATGTCCGATTGTCCAACAATTGACTTAAACTTCGGTGTTCATAATTACGAATAAGTATTAACTTTATGATCCAACCAGACCTGTACCGAGAGCGGCGCTCGGAACAGCAATGGTTACCGAGAGTAGCTCTTGGTAAAGATGAGGCTCCCATCAAACTTTAGTCCCACCTCGCCTACCTGTTTAAATAGTCTGATTATCCAACAACTTAACTCCGGTGTTCATAATTAAGAATGCGTATTAACTTTATGATCCAACCGTATATGTACCTAGAGCGGCCCTCGGAACAACAGATGTTACTGAGAGTAGCACTCGGTAAAGATGAGGCTCCCATCAAACTTCAGTCCCACCTCGCCCAGAGACAAGCAACAGAACATGTTTAAATAGTGGGATAGTCCAGATGCAGTAAGCTTCGGTCTTCATTACGCTCTTGTTAAGGAGATGGACTATCACTTTGAATCTTCACTTGTTACGGACAGAGAAGATTTCAAGTGATAGGCCATCTTCTTAATGGTGGATGTCAGAGCTCTTTATTAATTCAATTACTGCTATGCTAGGGTTTTATCGTCGGAAATCACAAATCAGCTAGGCGGCACATGAAATCATGCCCGGTAGTGGCATGCGAAATCCTTTGTGATGTCCTTGTGGCATGCCTAGGCCTTACATAGACGAGGGAGGGGCATGCCCTGCCACCGGGTTACCGAGGTGGTTACTGAAAGTACCTCGGTGTCATTCCTGATGCAACCGTTGAAATCCTTGGAAAATTACGATGTCGGAATTCCTCAAGAGTTGGCACGGTGTCATCACATGGCCCCTGTAGGGTGTTGTGAAGTTTGGGTGGGTTCCGAATAAGCCTCCCCTGTGGACGTGTCCGGTTTGTGAAGGAAGTGTTGTTCCTGTTGCATTGTTGGCCTCGAAACTTCTCGTGCTCTCAAAGGAGGCAATCGCATGACACATGCCAAGCCCCCCCCCCCTATTTTTCGGACCCACGTGCAATATTCAACACATTTATTGCAACGCTAGGGTTTCACCGTCGAAAATTGCAGATCAGCAAGGCAGCACATGAAATCATGCCCAGAAGCGGCATGGAAAATCCTACGTGATGTCTTTGCGACATGCCTAGGCCACGTGCTGACGAGGGAGGGGCAGACCCTGCAACCAGGGTGCAAAATTACCTCCGTGGCAGGCTGATGCAACCGTTAAAATCCTCGGAAAATCGTACGATGGTGGAATTGCTCGGGATCTGGCACGGCAATGAGATACATGCGTTGTGTAAAGCGGCCCAGTTAACTAGAGTGTTCGGTTTTTTCTCATGGAGCAGCAGCCCCTTAGAACAGTTTGGCCCAGTTTATTTTTTTTTTGGTTATTTACGAAAGATCTGATGGCCAGAAATGGCCAGATCAAGAAAATGGACGCCTAGAAACGTTAGTGGCATGAGAGGGCTGGGATTAGGTGCAGTTCTACTGTTCTAAATGGCGCTAAAGGGACTAGGGACCAAAACCAACAGCTGGATTTGGTGCCCCGATCATGGTACTTACATGGGAGTTGTTAGCTCCCCTTTTCTCTCTCTGCTTGTTATAACAAGAATTAGTTACAACATAGCTCTACCAAGTATGTAGGAATTTTGATGACATAGCAATCATAATAAAGAAAGAGACGCTAGCAGTCAACACGTGGCGGAATCAGAGGTAAAACTGAATGGCAAGTCTGAGCTACAAATATCATGATTCACTCAGGAGGTAAAACTGAATCGTATATGTTATTGCAACAAGGACTTCCTTTATATTTGTTGCACATTTCAATAAGTTCTGATGAAGAATAACTCATCAAAGCATGTTGTACAAGTATAGTATTGCAATAAGTCACGCAAAGCATGCTGTTTTTGGTTGGTCTATCATTAGGGAGTCGTTAGGCTGGCTGGGCCTTGTGGTTTGCCGATGAATGTTTGGGAGTTTTTGGCGGTCAGATATAAGGTAGATCTTTAGCTCTGTTTAACTGGTGTAGGTTTGCTGTTGTTCGGTGGTAGTTACGAACGATTGTCAATCGCCTGATCATGGACCAGACTGTTCTTCGTCATCGTGCTGATGCAGTTTACCGCACTATTGTTTTTTCAGAAGCAATGACGAACCCTGTGGGAGCAGCGGACTGTTCAGGAGAAGTTCGACTGAACGACTCTAAGATGCAGACTTCGCCCCAACGTGCTGAAGAGATACCCATGTTCAGTCTTCGATGTCCTTGTTACTTACTCCCTCTGTAACAAAATGTAAGATGTTTTTGTTACAGAGGGAGTATTTTCTATATAGACGTGGCTTGTGGTCAGGCGGCAGCCCGCTAATTTGCTTATGTCTTCTATGTTGGCCTTTCGTTTCGGGATGCTCAGGATGGGGGTTGCTTGTTCATCTTGTGCAGGTGTGCGTTAGGATGGGTGAATGTACGGAACGCTTACCTTACCTCTTTTTTTGAGGAACGCTTACCTTACCTTTTTTTAGACATCGCTTACCTTACCTTTGGGTGTTCTTTCAGCTGGCGGGGGGCTTGCATGCTAAAGGACGGCCGGGAGAAATTGCTTTTAGATGGCCCGGAGGAGTTGGTTGTAAGGCTAATGGGAAGCTCGAGACAACAACAACTCGTTTACTATTTCGTCCTTTTGATATTTAAAAGGTTTTAATTTTGGAAAACAATTAGGACTTCAAAAATCTTCATGACATCTTTAAAAACTTCCTATCTCAAAAGAAGTTCCCTAAATTCTTTAAAAAGTTCAAAAACTAAAAAAAAATCATGAATTCAGAAATATTCTAGGAATTTTAAAAACTCCAAATTTCAAAAATTCTTGTCACTTTAAAAATATTACTGAGTTTGAAAAAGGTGTTTAAATTTTAAAAATATAAGAAAAATGAAATACTCTGAATTTAATATGTTTCATTAGTTTAAAAAATGTTCCAAATTTCAAAAACTATACCACAATTTCAGGATATTTTTCTTCTGAAAATAGGAGGCGATTTTAGATAGCGGTGGGCTTGCATGCTAAAGGATGGCCCGGAGAAGTTTTTTCTAAATGCGGCGGGAGTTGGCTTAGGCTGTGTGATGGGGAAAACCTATTTGCCGCTCTTTGCGGCGAACAGTCGGTCTACCGATCGACCGAGCGCTGGTGGGCGTGGGCCGGCCTGTTAGCGTTCCAACCGTACCAGTTTTGGGAACCTTCTATGGATGTTCCCAGCCGGTTTTTCCGGTTTTGGGAAACTTCTAGAAGGTTCCTGAACTGGTTTTTTATTTTTCAGTTACTTTTTTTTTGTTATCTTCTTTTTCGTTTTTTCTTTTTTTTTCTGTTTCTTTCTTCTTTCTGTTTCTTTTCGTTTTTGTTACCGAATTTCAGAAACTGTTCCTATTTTTCAGATTTTGTTCACAAATTTAAAAAATGTTCCGGTTTTTAAAATTTGTTCACAAATTCAAAAATTATTCCCGGTCTCAAAACTTTTGTTCCAAAATTTCAAAAAATGTTCCTGTTTTCAGATTTTGTTCACAAATTCAAAAAATGTTCCCGTTTTACAAAATTTGTTCACAAATTTAATAAATGTTCCCGGTTTAAAAAAATTGTTCCAAATTTTGAAAAAATCTTCCTTGTTTTTTTAAAAAATCGATTTACTTTTGTTCATTTTTTTACAAAATTTGTAAATAATGGCATGGATTTCAAAAAATGTTCCTGTTTCCAAGAAAAAATCGAAAACTTCAAAAAAATGTTCGTATTTTTAAAAAATTGGTTCACATATTAAAAATTTGTTTGTTATTTCCAAACTTGTTCTCCATTTCGAAATTTGTTCTAAAAATTCAAAATTTGTTTGTTATTTTAAAAATTGTTCCTATTTCAAAAGTTTGTTCGAAAATTCTAAAAAAGTTCATGTTTTTGAAAATATTTGTTTACAAAAAAATTTGTTCACAATTAAAAATTTGGTCTCCTTTAAAAAATATTCATGTTTTTGAAAAAAATCACTATTCAGAAACTTGTTCATATTTTCGAATTTTTTTGTGTGTTTATCGAAAATTGATCGTAATTAAAAAATATTCTCGTTTTAAAAAGAAATTGGAATTTAAGAAAATGTATGTGTTCCTTAAATTCTTTGAGTAATGTTGAGTTACACTGCTTGTCTTCTGTTCTTGTTGTTTCGCGCTACATATATTTCACAATCAGCGAGACAGTTCAAGAGGCAGTGTTGTTCTGACCTCAACGGAAGGTCTCAGGATCGATTCCTCGTTCGCACATATTTCCTTTTTCGTGATTTTTTTTTTGAGAAAGACCTTTTTCGTGATTTTTGCGCCCGGCCACGCGCTGGTTTGACCCCATTGGTCGGCCCAAACGGGGGGCGCCCTGTGCGAGCAGGAGACTATTTGCCGCACTGCGGCAAATAGGAGCTCCCGTGTGATGTGGGACCTCCTATGTCCCGCTTATTGCGGCTGGGAGTCGCAGTTTCGCACAGAAGGGGGTTCACCTTGGCTGGCTCATTGCGGACTGATAGATGTAAAAATAACAGCTCGCTGGAATCGAACACACGACCTCCACAAGAACACGCGATGCGTTAACCACTCCGCCTGGCGAGAGATTAGCGCGCGAATATTAAAGAACATGAAGAAGGGGCACAAAAAAACAAGTACGCGAAATTCCATAAAACTTGTGGACGAGGGATCGAACACAAGTCCTCCGCAAGGAAAGCGCGTCCATAGCAGAGGTTTAGTGTGTAAAATGGCAGCCCGGTATATAATAACTATAATACATGGCACATGAAAACTTTAATTTTATACCAAACATGATTTTTAAAAAGGACATACTTTTTGAAATGCAGCCTTTATTTGGGAAACTCAAAAACATTCAAAACAAAAAGGAACTAAAACTAAATACGAGAGCATTTTTTGAAATAATGAAATAATTATTGTAAATACATAACATTTTCTGAAAAACAATAACAAAATTTAAAAAGTGCATATTTTCAAATTACAAATTAGTTTTACACAAGTCGAGCACTTTTTGAATTTGAAAACTAATTTTCAAAAACATGAACCTTTTTTGAATTTGTGAACAAATTTAGAAAACTGTTGTGTTTTTTCAATACGTGAACAAATTTGGAAAAGGAACATTTTTTAATACGCAAATTTTTTTGATTTGTGAACAAAAACTAAACATGCGAACATTTATTTTCCATATGTGAACAAATTTTTAAAACGATAATGGTTTTTTAAATTGTGAACAAATTTTAAAAATAGGAAGAATTTTTGAAATTCATTAACATCTTTGAATTTGTGAACAAAATTTGGAAATAGGAACATTTTTTTTCAATTCAGAAACATTTTGTAATTGTGATTTTTTTTGAATTTGTGAACAAAATTTGAAAACAGGAACACTTTCTAAAAGATTCCCAAGCATTTTTAATTTTGGACAAAAAATAAACATGTTAAGTTTTTTTGAATCTATGAACAAAATTTGAAAATGGGAACTTTTTAAAACAAATTATTTTTTTCTTTGTGAACAAAACTTAAAAAGGTGAACATTTTTTTCCGAACATTTTCTGAAACAAAGCAAACAAATTCTGATTGTTTTTAAAAAATTGTCAAAACAATTTGAAAAACGAACATTTTGTCAAAAACTTGAACATAATTTGTAAAATGGGAACATTTTTAATTTTCCTACAATTTTTGGAAAAGGAAAATAAATTGGAGAAAGAAAAGTGAAAATGAAAAGAAAAGAAAAAATGAAAGGAAAAAAAGGAAAACAATAAAGAAATGAAACAGAAAAGGTAAAAAACGAAACAGAAAATAACAAAAAACAAAAGAAAAACAGAAAAGAAAAAAATTCCGGTTCAGGAACCTTCTAGAAGTTTCCAAAAACCGCAATAAACTGGCTGGACGATCGCTAGAGTCTCCTGTGCGGTGCAGCGACATTTTGACACAGAACGCGTCAAATAGGGATTTCTGTGTGATGCTCGAGACGGAATATCCTATTTGCCGCTGGCTGCGGCAAGTTGTCGGGTGGACGCATAGGGAGATCGATCGAGGGTTCGCGCGTGGGCCGGCCCATGAAATGTATCGACGATTCCAGTTTTACGAACCTTCTCGCTTGTTCCCAGCCGGGTTTTTTTTTGGTTTTGGGAACCTTCTAGGAGCTTCCTAACACTTTTTTTTCTGTTTCTTTTTTGTTTTTCGTTTTCCTTTTTCCTGTTTATATTTTCTTCTTTATCTTTTCCATTCAATTCCTTTTCTACTTTTTCAAGTTTTCTTTTTCACCTTTTTTCTTTCTGTTTATTTTCAATATTTTTCCTCGTCTTCACTTTTTCATTTTTCATAATTTTTAAAACGTTCAAACTATTCAAATTTTGTTTGCATGTAAAAACTATTCGTTCTTTACAAAAATGTTAGAAGTTTAAAAAATTCTTCGCTTATTGAAAAATATGTTCAACGAGACATGGGCCGGCCCACTTCCAGCTTTACTCCGCGCGGCCAACGTTTTGGAAACCATCTAGAAGGTTCCCTGAAAAGGGTTTTTCGCTGTGCTATTTCTTTTCTGGGGTTGTCGGTTTTCATTTGGTTTTCTGTTTTTCGTTATTTCCTTCTTCTTTTCTTGTTTCTCTTTTTATTTTCCATTTAGTTTTTTGTTTGCTTTTTCAAATTTTTCTTGTTCAACAAATGTGCATAAATTAAAATAAATCACATTTTCCAAATTTCGTTCCTAATTCCAAAAATGTTCCTATTTAAAAAAAAGAAAATTTAAAAAATTTATAATTTCAAAATTGTATGCTGATTTTAAAAAATGTTCCAAAATGTTTTAAAAAATGCTTTAGAAGGAAAAGTTTATAATGTCAAAAATTGCTCAATATTTGCGAATATATTCACAAAATGTTCTAGACTTTCAAAATTTGTTCTGGTTCTTGAAATTTATTCACAAATTAAGAAAATGTTCATGTTGTTACAATATGGTCACAAATTTAAGAAAAGTTTGGGAATTCCAATAATAGTCCTTGTTTTCAAACGTTGTTCATGATTTTAAAATATGTTCACATATTCGAAATGTGTTTGGGGAATTTAAAAAAATTCTCTCATTGACACTTTCTTTTTCTTATTTTTTCGTTTGGTTTTTTCTTGTTTTATTTTCTGCTTTATCCTTTCTTGTTTCTAGTTTTTTTTCTTTTCTTTTCACATGTTCTTTTTTTCTTTTTCGTTTTCGGAATTTTGTTTCCAAATTCAAGGACATTGTTTCAAAACTTATTCATCAAATTCTCAACATGTTCATTCAATTCCAATAATGATCGTCTACATTAAAAAAATCATGAATATTTAAACAATGGTCATCACATTCAAAAATGTGCACCAGATTAAATTAATGTTCTAAATATATAATTTGTTCACAAAAGTTATAAAATGTTTATTGAAATATATTTTTATTCAGGAAACACAAAAAGAATTCATCAAAAAATTAAATTTGTTCACCAAAATACAAAATATGTTCATTCAAATTCAAATAAAGGTTTAATTCGTGAACATTTTTAAGTTTGTGAACATGCTTTTACGTTTGTGAACATTTTTTAAAAATTCTATACATTTTTTAAAGAAGACAAAAATGACATGTAAGGAAAAGAAAATAAGAAAAGAAAAGGGAGCCCCGCCCCATGTCTGGGCCGGTCCAAGGTTTTCTGTGGAAAGGGACGGGGTTGAAGCTGCCATCTTTGCGAACCCCGTTCCTATTCAGCGCCTTAAGCGCCCGTTACGGCATTTCCTATTTGGCGCCACAGGCGCCAGTTAACGTGCATTTTGTTAACTGGCGCCTGTGGCGTCTGGAAATGGCCGGCCCATCTAGGCGCCGGTTGACTATTTTTTCAAAAAAATTCTGTGAACTTTTTTGAGAATGATGAACTTTTTTGAATATTGATGAACTTTTTCTAAATGTAATGCACATTTTGTCTTGAAAATGGATGAACTTTTTTCTGATTTATGAAAAAAAATTCAGTTCCATGAACTTCTTCTAAAAATACATGAACTTTTTTTCAATTTCTATGAACTTTTTTTCAGATTTGATGAACTTTTGCGAAATTGGATGAACTTTTTTTCAAATTGATGAACTTTTCAAAATTTATGAACCTTTTTTAAAGATATGAATATATTTTTTCAAATGGATGAACTGTCACGACCGGGTTTTTTCCAGGTATAAATTTCCAGAAAAAGACCGTCGTGCTCATCAGCCCCAGGATTACTGTTAGCTGATGAGGCTCCAGCTTGATACAGAAATCTCAAGCAAAATACAAAATATGTAGTACAAGACCATTCTGGCCTGTGAGTACAACAATTGGGTTTCTAGTGGTTGATGACGGAAGCGGTTTGTGAGACATCAGTGTCTATGGGACTCCATTTCCCACAGGAACAGCTGACCAGGTTAACTCCTATCTTCGCGAGGCTGCTATCACCGTTGCTTAGGACTCGAGGCTGTCATCGTCACGCTCCTCTCCAAGCAGAAATCTGGCCAAGACGATAGCCAGGGACAAGCCAGTGAGTACTTTGAATGTACTCGCAAACATTTAGAACACAGGTATAATATAATTGATAATCATGCACTAAAAAAATTCTATGATCACATCGCCAGTCATAAATAAAACATCTTTTACATGCAAGCAGGTTATTATCATGCAACATGAATAAGCAGTAATAGAGTGGGAATAAAATGCCGCAGTCGGGCGTCTGAGCAACACCACATAAAGGGCCTTAAAAGAAATGCCACAGTCGGGTGTCTGAGCGACACCACATAAAGGGCTTTAAAAGAAATGCCACAGTCGGGCGTCTGAGCGACACCACATAAAGGGCTTTAAAAGAAATGCCACAATCGGGCGTCTGAGCGACACCACATAAAGGGCTTTAAAAGAAATGCCACAGTCGGGCGTCTGAGCGACACCACATAAAGGGCTTACAAGATAAATAATCACAATGAATATCCAGGAGGTAGAACCGTCCAGGGATACTCGATAATATAAATTATGCAACGGGTTAGTCCATCACAAGATAATAATCATAATCTTCACAAGTCACAAGTCACGGTCCAAGTTCTGGTTTAATAATCTCTCCTCCGAAGACCGACACTAAGACCAACACTTGACCCATCCCAGACTGTAATCCTTAACCATGGACACGGCTATTCGAATAGGTTTTAATCTCTGCAGAGGGTGTACTCTTTACCCACGAGTAACGGATTCCTTTAGTCCATCGGGGCTAATTCCGTCTACGGCCTTTTAGTTGAAAACACGCCTAACTTGCACACACCAGCTTAACTCATCGGTGTCTGGAATCACCCACGACACTTGTTAAGCAAAACTCTAAGTGGGGAGGCTACAACCTCGCGTAGCATGGGATCAAATTTATATTGCGCGCTCTAAGGGGTGGCCTCCCCTCTCGGTCTCAACCGGAAACACCCATGCCCCCGGACCAGGTGGCATGCCTACCGGCTACAACCAATATCTTCCACCATGGCCTCTCTGTACGGTGTGTGCTTGAAAGGGGTTGACGACTTACTGAACCATACCCTACCTGTGGCAGGGACAAGTGGGGGTACATATCAAGTATGGGGGTTACTGGAAACAAGACTCGGTCTACGGTCGACTCAGGAGGTTTATAAGTTCCCTGCAAGACATGTAAACATGTATATTTCAATCAACAAAAGCACAACTCAATATACCTTACCATGCCATACCGGACATAACCGTCCTGACGGGGACCGGCGATAAGCTCACGCCTACCCAAGGCCGAGGCTTTCCCGGATTCCTTTCCGGCATGCATGCAAGGCACATGAGGTTGATTACCATCACATTTGTATTCATTTCCAACAGCAAGGAAATCACTAATATGCTTCCATGCAAATGATCATGTCACATAAAATAACAAGTCCTCTGAAATAAGATGGTGTTATAAACGTGTCAAATAACACACCAAAACATTATGCCAGGGTTCAGAATGCTTGCCTTTAATGGTGTGGAGAGGTGGGGTGCTCTCCAATTTTTTTTGAAAGCTTCCTTCTCTCCCAAAAATCCTATTTCCAAAAATATGCAAATAACACATATTTCAAAAACAGTACAAAAAAGTTGTTTGGAAAATTTTCAAATAAAACTTAAAATAAACTAGACCAAATTTGAGGAAGGTAGGAAAAAGAATCAACTCATTTGGAGTTATATTTAAAAAGTTATAGGCAGTCAAAGTTGTGGTAAAAATCTGTTTTCAATAAAATCAGGAAAAAGAAAACGTCTCAAAAGAGATTACGCTTTCGGACAGAGAAGACGTATTTGCGCCTTTTACGCCTCCACTTATCCAGCGTGGCTGCCGCGTGAGTCACCGACAGTGGGCCCGCCTGGCCCACTGGTCAGGTTTGACTGGCCCACGCGCGCGTCGTCTCCCCTGACCGAACAGGGGCGGAGCTCCAGCGAGGCTCGCCGGCGAATGGCGGCGTCCCTCAGTGATCTGAGTGCATGGGCGTGCTCAGGAGGTCGAGACGAACTCGGGGGTACCCGCTATGGTCGCCGACATGGACGGAGTTGCCGGCAACGAGCTTCGCGGCGGAGATGGTTTCGGGGGCGAAGTGATTTTGGGGCTGCGGTGGTTCCCGATCAAAATTGAGTAGGGGGACGGTTTCACGGGAGGATGAGGAGGTTCCTGGCGAAGCGAACGGAGAGGGGGAGGTACTGGAGGTGCCGGATTGGCCGGGGCGGTGGCGGCGGCAGGAGTTGCCGGAGATGAGGAAGGAGGCCTCCCCGGGTCGAATGTGAGGTAGGGGAGCACCATTGGGGTGGCCTGAGGTTGCCTGCGTGCTCGGGGAAGCTCGGGGCCTCCTTTTATAGGCGTGGCAAGGCGGTTCCGCGGCGGCTGCGGATAAGGTCGCCGGCGACCGCCATTCTGTAGCTAGGGCGTCGTGGCGGCGACGAGCGCTAGCGGACACACTCGTGGATGAGCTCGCGCTGTTCCAGGGGCCAGGTGGTGAGCGGAAGAGGCTTGGGCGGCGCTGAACGGAGCAGGGGCTGTCGGCGGCCGTGGCGGCTAGCTCCTGGGCTGTCGGGGACGTGGCGAGGGGCGGCTTGGCGTGTTGCGGTGAGGAGGGACGTGCGTGGCGTGGCTCTGCAGTGGAGGCAAGGCCAGGGGCGCGATGCGTCGGCTCGGGCGCGGCACGTGCAAAACGCGTGCCAAACGCACGCTCTGCTCGTGCTCCGGGCGTGCACGGGACGTGCTCGACGTAATGCCAGGGCATGCTAGAGGTCGCGGTTGAGGCTGGGAAGAAACAGGGCTAGGTTAGGGTTAGATAGAGGGTGAATGGGCATGGTTGTTAGGTCAGGTGTCCAAGTTCACAGTGTAAACTTGAATCCATGCCAAATCTGGCTATGCTCTCCAGGTGTTTGACAAAATTCCACAGGCATCTAGGCTCTTCTTGGGGGTGCCCAAATCCTCCAGATCAGGGTCTCCTTAGATGCAACAGAGAGTGGTGAGGTTAGTTTGTGAAAAGCACAAACTTGTTAGTGCAAGTTTTGCAAAACTACAATTCTGGACAGGAAATAAATGACATTATTTCATGAACCAAAATTAATCCAATGGGTGCATGCTCCTGGATTTAGGGGTTTGGTAGGGCTGTCTACAAGTAGGAGAAAACACAAGATCTTTGGAGCAAAATTAAATAGGGTTGCAGTAGAAATCACAAGGCTGGACCATAATGAAAAAGAGGTTGATTGACTCAAAATTTTCAAAGAACAGCACTAGGTTTTTGCATAATGTTGAATCATATGCTACTACCAATATCCCATAATTTTGGTGGAGGCTAGAAAGAATTATTTAAAAGGGTTGTAGTGCAAATTGTACTTTGGACCAGAGAAGGAAAAATTGATGCAGAGCTCAAATTATTACATAAATAAAAGATATTTTAGTATAAAAGTGATTTAAAAACAACACATGACATCTCCAATTTTTGGTTAGAATTTTAGGTGAATTTATCCAATGGTTATAGTTCAAATATGGCCATATAACCTTGAAAAACCATTTTCAAGAAAGTAAAGATCAAGCAACTTAATTATTTAATTAGTTATATTAAATAAGGGAAAGTTTCTCTTGACATATTAAATAAGTCCAATGACATATTTGGAAAGTTTTCTCTCTGGGAAAAACTCATCATAACAGGGAAGGAAATTATTTAAAAATAAAAATGGAGCTCAGAAATTCAAAGTTTTAATTCCTGGCAATTTTTTTAATTCATTAAAACAAGGCCAAATTTTTGGGGTGTCACAACACTACCCCCCTTAAGAAAAATCTCGTCTTCAAGATTTGTTAAAAGCTGTGTTAAGAAAATACTACGCAAATAAAGATGTGGCTTTAGTGAGAGGGCAATAAGTGGTGAAAAACCACAGTGTGAAAACTGGTGCTGCGTGGAAAAGTCTACGGTTCGGGACAAAAACGTGAGATTTCTATGCTGGATAAAAATTTAGAATAACTTCTAAATTTAAATATACGCTGGTCGTACCCGAGAGCACAGTGCTCTCTCTGGCCGACAGGTGGACCCGGGGCCCACTGTCAGTCTCTTCTACTCTCTCTGGCTCTTTCTTCTTCCTCTCTCCCGCGCGCTTTCTCCACCGGCGACGCCTAGTGTGTAAGGCATCTAGGCCGTACCGTGGTAGTGCGCGGCGTGCTAGCTGCTGGTGCAGCGTGCACTCACCTCGCGGGCCAGCGCGCTGTCGGCACTGCTCGCGGATTCGACTCCGAACACCGGCGATCGGCGACGAGCGGCGTTGGTGGACTTCACCCACCGTACACCGAGCTCGAGCTATAAAATGGCCGGGGTGCCTCTCTCTTCTTCCTTACACCTGGCCTCACTTCTCCTCCTCCTCCCTCCATTACTGCTTACAAAAGCTCGGGTTAGGCCCTAATGGCGGAGGCGATGCCGGACTGGTTTGCGATCCTGATATGCGGAGGGCTGGCGACACTGCTGGGGCTCTCTGTGCTCCTGTGCGCGATGATCCTCGACGATCGTCGCGACGCTGCTGCTCGGGTGTTGGCTCTCCGCGGTGGTGGTGATCACGAGGAGTAGATGGGGTGTGCCGGGTGCTAATTGTTGTTAGGGGGGTGATTAGCTGGATGTAACACCGTTGCAAAGTTTTGCAAACAATGTATGTGTTTGAATGGTAATGGTTGTGAGTCTGCTACCTGGTGCTGTGTGAAGTTAATAAATCCACGCCGTGAGAAAGTGTAGATGTAGCAACTCAGGGAAAAGAAATCTCACTCCAGAATTTTGCGAGAAAAAAAAACAGTTAATTTAAAGGAGTATAAACCACAACAAAAACTACATACATTAGTAGAAGCCAAATATTTGACTCGTCGTACAAACTCAGGATATCACGCATAGGTCACACACATAAATAAATGTTGCAAATAATGAACACTGCAGCGACGTCTAAAATGGAAACGGTAACTGGACGGGGTCCCTAGAAAATGTCTCTGGTACTGGGATACACTCCTCTTCTATCGGGGGAAGTGGATTGACCAGTCGATGCACGTGTCTCCCCTGGTCGGGCCTTAGTGCTCTGCCGATGGCGATCTGAGGATTTAAATCTGCGAGGCTCTGAAGATAACCCATCACACGTTGGGTTAAACGTTCTTGAGCGATGACGTACTGGACAAGGTTGGCCAGGACTGGGTCTCTCTCAATGCGTCCACCGGGAAAAGATGTCACTCCTCCGGGTGCTGCACGGCTCGAGAAGTAATAATATCCTCGTTCGCGGGCATAGGGTACTGCGGATCGAAGGCGAGCAATCGCTTCTTTCGCAGCAGCTTCTATGGCCAAGTGTGGGGTTGGCATAGATTTCCCCACGAAGGAAACTTCCGTTGGATCTTGATTGGAGTCTACGGGAGGGATGTGCACTGCTGCCCAATATTCCGAGGTGGAAGGGGTGATCCTTGATTTGAACAGCTCGTACTGAGGTGGCTGGGTAGAACCCATGGTACTGCGGGTAAAATCCCACAATATTTTGACAAAGCTACCTGGGGTTGCATCTGGGGTTCTCAGATGAATGCTGGGGCTCGGCATGACAGGAAAAAGTTGTGAGTATGGTGCACAAGGTGAGGGTTGCTGGGTAAGGTCACAAGGTGGCCTTTATATAGCAATGGAGCCGGATTCGTTTTACCGTGGTGAAAGGTAATAAATTAGCCAGCTTAGCTCCAAAGGTCAGGTCAGTGTCAGAGATACACATATCTCATAAAGAGACGTGTTACTGTGGTTGTCGTCGGGTTGGTTTTGGTAGTTGTGCCCGGAAAAATATGCAACTATGCGCTGACCAAATATGCAAGGCTACTATTAAAATAGAGGCACAACGACAGGCTGTGTTAATATACACGGTCGCATGATTACAAAGTGAGGATACACTGAGACTCGGTACTACTCGTACGGCTTAGTCTACCTCGTTTATGTCTAAACGGGCGTGTCTGGTGGATGTCGAGGCTTCTCCACGTGTCTCACTGCCGGGATTAGTCGGAGATGGCGGAGGAACTGCAGGGTCGGGGTAGTGATGATGACCATCGCGGGGATTGTTGGCCACAACCCCGTTGGAGTGTGCTCCCAAAAGGCGACGAAGCACTTCTGGGGTCATCAAAGCATCTCGGCTGATGGCTGGAGCTGATCTCGGGGTCTCGATCGGTTGTCCAAACAGCACGACTGGGTTGTCGGCGTTGGGCTCATTTTCTTCTCTCGCCGGGGCTCGACGAACCAGCTCTCCACGAGCTGCAATTAAATCAATAGTGATTTGATCGCACAGTTCCTCTAGTGCACTTACATAGCGCACCAGGTGCAACAATGCAGGATCTGTCTCGTGATCTCCGTTGGCAACTTGGGGTGGTCTACCATACCCTTCACGTCTGGGGTAGTAGTGGAACGAGCGACAGTTAACTCTGGGCGACAAGTGCCTGAGATGAACTATAGCCTCTCGAGCAGCTAGTTGTATGGCTTGTGGCTCAAAGGAAGTTGTTCTTCCGGTGAACCTGTAGGGGCGCTCGGGTGCTATACCCCTACCGTAGATGTGTACAGTGGCCCAGAATTGACGTTCTTCACCGCTCATGGGTCCTTGGTACACAACATATTCTGGTGGCTCCTCTAACGCATAGGCACGACGGGTGAGGTTTGCGAGGATGGTCACAAAACCTCCAAGGTTGGTTGCTGTGGTCTCGTTGTGCACTATGGGGCCAGGCATTGTGGCTAGGTTGGGGAAGAGACTGTGCTATGCTGGGTTGAGGCTAGCGTGCCCTTTTTATAGAAAAGGGAACGGAGTCTTCCTTCGCACGCTTGCTAATGAGACATTTTTGCCATCGGTCACTGGTGTGCGATCGACAGGCTAGGCTGATAGGTTGGGCACCGACTGCCAAAAGTGTCGGGATTACTGTGTGGCTATCTTGCACGAGAAGCTTGGCTGGGGTTTGGCTAAGGTCTAGTGGGTTGGTTTGCCTAAGTTTTTCGACCTGGCTAAGATAGGATTAGCCAATGGTCAGCCTGGCTCTGATACCAAGTCTGTCACGACCGGGTTTTTTCCAGGTATAAATTTCCAGAAAAAGACCGTCGTGCTCATCAGCCCCAGGATTACTGTTAGCTGATGAGGCTCCAGCTTGATACAGAAATCTCAAGCAAAATACAAAATATGTAGTACAAGACCATTCTGGCCTGTGAGTACAACAATTGGGTTTCTAGTGGTTGATGACGGAAGCGGTTTGTGAGACATCAGTGTCTATGGGACTCCATTTCCCACAGGAACAGCTGACCAGGTTAACTCCTATCTTCGCGAGGCTGCTATCACCGTTGCTTAGGACTCGAGGCTGTCATCGTCACGCTCCTCTCCAAGCAGAAATCTGGCCAAGACGATAGCCAGGGACAAGCCAGTGAGTACTTTGAATGTACTCGCAAACATTTAGAACACAGGTATAATATAATTGATAATCATGCACTAAAAAAAATTCTATGATCACATCGCCAGTCATAAATAAAACATCTTTTATGCATGCAAGCAGGTTATTATCATGCAACATGAATAAGCAGTAATAGAGTGGGAATAAAATGCCGCAGTCGGGCGTCTGAGCAACACCACATAAAGGGCCTTAAAAGAAATGCCACAGTCGGGTGTCTGAGCGACACCACATAAAGGGCTTTAAAAGAAATGCCACAGTCGGGCGTCTGAGCGACACCACATAAAGGGCTTTAAAAGAAATGCCACAATCGGGCGTCTGAGCGACACCACATAAAGGGCTTTAAAAGAAATGCCACAGTCGGGCGTCTGAGCGACACCACATAAAGGGCTTACAAGATAAATAATCACAATGAATATCCAGGAGGTAGAACCGTCCAGGGATACTCGATAATATAAATTATGCAACGGGTTAGTCCATCACAAGATAATAATCATAATCTTCACAAGTCACAAGTCACGGCCCAAGTTCTGGTTTAATAATCTCTCCTCCGAAGACCGACACTAAGACCAACACTTGACCCATCCCAGACTGTAATCCTTAACCATGGACACGGCTATTCGAATAGGTTTTAATCTCTGCAGAGGGTGTACTCTTTACCCACGAGTAACGGATTCCTTTAGTCCATCGGGGCTAATTCCGTCTACGACCTTTTAGTTGAAAACACGCCTAACTTGCACACACCAGCTTAACTCATCGGTGTCTGGAATCACCCACGACACTTGTTAAGCAAAACTCTAAGTGGGGAGGCTACAACCTCGCGTAGCATGGGATCAAATTTATATCGCGCGCTCTAAGGGGTGGCCTCCCCTCTCGGTCTCAACCGGAAACACCCATGCCCCCGGACCAGGTGGCATGCCTACCGGCTACAACCGATATCTTCCACCATGGCCTCTCTGTACGGTGTGTGCTTGAAAGGGGTTGACGACTTACTGAACCATACCCTACCTGCGGCAGGGACAAGTGGGGGTACATATCAAGTATGGGGGTTACTGGAAACAAGACTCGGTCTACGGTCGACTCAGGAGGTTTATAAGTTCCCTGCAAGATATGTAAACACGTATATTTCAATCAACAAAAGCACAACTCAATATACCTTACCATGCCATACCGGACATAACCGTCCTGACGGGGACCGGCGATAAGCTCACGCCTACCCAAGGCCGAGGCTTTCCCGGATTCCTTTCCGGCATGCATGCAAGGCACATGAGGTTGATTACCATCACATTTGTATTCATTTCCAACAGCAAGGAAATCACTAATATGCTTCCATGCAAATGATCATGTCACATAAAATAACAAGTCCTCTGAAATAAGATGGTGTTATAAATGTGTCAAATAACACACCAAAACATTATGCCAGGGTTCAGAATGCTTGCCTTTAATGGTGTGGAGAGGTGGGGTGCTCTCCAATTTTTTTTGAAAGCTTCCTTCTCTCCCAAAAATCCTATTTCCAAAAATATGCAAATAACACATATTTCAAAAACAGTACAAAAAAGTTGTTTGGAAAATTTTCAAATAAAACTTAAAATAAACTAGACCAAATTTGAGGAAGGTAGGAAAAAGAATCAACTCATTTGGAGTTATATTTAAAAAGTTATAGGCAGTCAAAGTTGTGGTAAAAATCTGTTTTCAATAAAATCAGGAAAAAGAAAACGTTTCAAAAGAGATTACGCTTTCGGACAGAGAAGACGTATTTGCTCCTTTTACGCCTCCACTTATCCAGCGTGGCTGCCGCGTGAGTCACCGACAGTGGGCCCGCCTGGCCCACTGGTCAGGTTTGACTGGCCCACGCGCGCGTCGTCTCCCCCTGACCGAACAGGGGCGGAGCTCCGGCGAGGCTCGCCGGCGAATGGCGGCGTCCCTCGGTGATCTGAGTGCATGGGCGTGCTCAGGAGGTCGAGACGAACTCGGGGGTACCCGCTATGGTCGCCGACGTGGACGGAGTTGCCGGCAACGAGCTTCGCGGCGGAGATGGTTTCGAGGGCGAAGTGATTTTGGGGCTGCGGTGGTTCCCGATCAAAATTGAGTAGGGGGACGGTTTCACGGGAGGATGAGGAGGTTCCTGGCGAAGCGAACGGAGAGGGGGAGGTACTGGAGGTGCCGGATTGGCCGGGGCGGTGGCGGCGGCAGGAGTTGCCGGAGATGAGGAAGGAGGCCTCCCCGGGTCGAATGTGAGGTAGGGGAGCGCCATTGGGGTGGCCTGAGGTTGCTTGCGTGCTCGGGTAAGCTCGGGGCCTCCTTTTATAGGCGTGGCAAGGCGGTTCCGCGGCGGCTGCGGATAAGGTCGCCGGCGACCGCCATTCTGTAGCTATGGCGTCGTGGCGGCGATGAGCGCTAGCGGACACACTCGTGGATGAGCTCGCGCTGTTCCAGGGGCCAGGTGGCGAGCGGAAGAGGCTTGGGCGGCGCTGAACGGAGCAGGGGCTGTCGGCGGCCGTGGCGGCTAGCTCCTGGCCTGTCGGGGACGTGGCGAGGGGCGGCTTGGCGTGTTGCGGTGAGGAGGGACGTGCGTGGCGTGGCTCTGCATTGGAGGCAAGGCCAGGGGCGCGACGCGTCGGCTCGGGCGCGGCACGTGCAAAACGCGTGCCAAACGCACGCTCTGCTCGCGCTCCGGGCATGCACGGGACGTGCTCGACGTAATGCCAGGGCATGCTAGAGGTCGCGGTTGAGGCTGGGAAGAAACAGGGCTGGGTTAGGGTTAGATAGAGGGTGAATGGGCATGGTTGTTAGGTCAGGTGACCAAGTTCACAGTGTAAACTTGAATCCATGCCAAATCTGGCTATGCTCTCCAGGTGTTTGACAAAATGCCACAGGCACCTAGGCTCTTCTTGTGGGTGGCCAAATCCTCCAGATCAGGGTCTCCTTAGATGCAAGAGAGAGTGGTGAGGTTAGTTTGTGAAAAGCACAAACTTGTTAGTGCAAGTTTTGCAAAACTACAATTCTGGACAGGAAATAAATGACATTATTTCATGAACCAAAATTAATTCAATGGGTGCATGCTCCTGGATTTAGGGGTTTGGTAGGGCTGTCTACAAGTAGGAGAAAACACAAGATCTTTGGAGCAAAATTAAATAGGGTTGCAGTAGAAATCACAAGGCTGGACCAGAATGAAAAAGAGGTTGATTGACTCAAAATTTATAAAGAACAGCACTAGGTTTTTGCATAATGTTGAATCATATGCTACTACCAATATCCCATAATTTTGGTGGAGGCTAGAAAGAATTATTTAAAAGGGTTGTAGTGCAAATTGCACTCTGGACCAGAGAAGGAAAAATTGATGCAGAGCTCAAATTATTACATAAATAAAAGATATTTTAGTATAAAAGTGATTTAAAAACAACACATGACATCTCCAATTTTTGGTTAGAATTTTAGGTGAATTTATCCAATGGTTATAGTTCAAATATGGCCATATAACCTTGAAAAACCATTTTCAAGAAAGTAAAGATCAAGCAACTTAATTATTTAATTAGTTATATTAAATAAGGGAAAGTTTCTCTTGACAGATTAAATAAGTCCAATGACATATTTGGAAAGTTTTCTCTCTGGGAAAAACTCATCATAACAGGGAAGGAAATGATTTAAAAATAAAAATGGAGCTCAGAAATTCAAAGTTTTATTTCCTGGCAATTTTTTTAATTCATTAAAACAAGGCCAAATTTTTGGGGTGTCACATGAACTTCTTTCTTTAAATCTATAAACCTTTCTTCATTTCATATTTTTTCAAATGGATGAATATATTTTTAAGGCAGCACGCTAGTGGGCCGGCCCATGCTAGCAGCGCTGCAGGCGCCAGATCGTTAACGAGCGCCTGCAGCACTGTATAGGAGCTCCCGCCCGTTACAGCATTTCTGCTAACGGGCGCATACCTCTTCTCCCTTCCATCGCTAGGGATGGCAATGGGTACCCATTACCCGCGTACCCTGTGGATAAAAACCCTATTAGGGTAAGGGTACGTGACAAAAAAAATACCCATGGAATCGTATAACCCATGCCCGCGGACCCATGTACCTATCTAAAATGTTGACACGTGGGTTTCCATTAATATCCCAATGTATTCATTTCCCCTACTAATCACGCTAGGTAAAAACTCTAATGTGTATTCAAATTATCTCTATAATTTATCATGATTTCGTGAACTTAAAGTGCATGCATATATGTTGTTATTTATGAATATGTGTTGTTGTTTAACATTTGTATATGTCACTTTATAGGCAAGTACTTTTGTTTATGAGAATATGTTGTTATTACAATCTGTTGCTGTACATTGTTGTTTAAGATGTGTCGCTATTAATAATTTATGATTATATGTTGCTTTTTACAACTATTTCTACTCAACCGATGTGTTGTAAACGTGGGTATTTTTACCCGCGGGTACCCATATACCCTGTTGGGTGAAGGGTATGGGAAAAAATTGTACCCTTGACGGGTATGGGTATGGGTGATGGGTAAACTCACGGCGGACGGGTAAGGGTATGGGGTAGCTTCACCTGTACCCATACCCTGCGGGTGCCATCCCTATCCATCGCCCCTTTGGTTATATGGTTTTATACCATAAAAAAATGGTACTCCATGTGGAATCAAACATGAGACCTCCAGAATCGATAGACAATGCAATAACCACCGCGCTACCCATCCTACTATGACAACTAACATCTATTCTTTTCTTGTATTCTTTCGAGTTTTCTTTTTCCATTTTTTCTTTTTCCATTTTCCCTTTTTCCATTTTCTGTTTTTTCTTTTTCTCTTCTTCCTTTTTCAAATGGATTAACGTTTTTATATTTTTCTATGAACTTTTTCGAAAATCAATGAACTATTTGTCAAGTTTGATGAACTTTTTTTTTTCAAATTTTGTGAACATTTTCAAGTTCGATGAACTTTTTTTCCTACGTGTCTCAAAATTGATGAACTTTATTTCAAATCCGATGAAATTTTCTAAATTTAATGATTTTTTTTAAATTTGATGAACTTTTGTTCAACTCGATGAACTTTTTTTCAAATCCGATGAAGTTTTTTTCCTAAATTGATGAAATTTTCTTCAAATTCGATGAACTTTTTTCAAAAGCGTTGAACTTTTTTGATGAACTATTTAAAAAATCGATGAACTCTTTGGAAGTTTGTGAACTTTTCTTCAAAAGTGATGGACGTTTTCAAAATCATGATTTTTTAAAATAATTCAAAAATCGAAGTTATATAATAGACTGTATTGTGTGCAAATAAAGAGCGCGGTAACACTTGTTCTTATATTGTTGGCGCTGATGTTCGTCACGAATGCCTAGTCGCTCTTGTGGTTGTCCAAACCAAGTCACCGCGACCTGAGTTCGAATCCAGGAGAACACGCTTTTTGCGATTTTTTGCGTCATTAATTCGCTGCGCTCTGCCTTCATGGGCCGGCCCAACAGAGTACGGCTGTTTTTGGTTTCCAAATTCATCGACATTTTCTGAAATCTAAGAACACTTCTCAAATCAGTGAACATTTTGTGAAATTTGAATAATTTCAAAAATTATTCATCAAATTCATATTTTTTTCATTGAGTTCCAAAAATTAACACCATATTCAGAAGTGTTTATTAATTTCTAAAAAAGTTTATCATATTAAACATATTCATCAAATTCAAAAACAGTTATTGAATTCTAAATTTATTCACAAAATCTAAAAAAAAATTCACTGAATTTTAAATTTTGGTTCATGAAATGCAGAAAATATTTTTCGAATTTAAAAAAGTCCATCAAAAATTTAAATTTTGTTCAGCAAAATACGAAAAATGTTCATGAAAATTCATGAAGTTCATATTTTTTGAAATTTCTAACATTTTTGTGAATTCGTGAACAGTTTTTAAGTTCATGCTTTTGCGTTAGAGAACATTTTTTACATTTTAACATTTTTGTTGAAAGAAGGAAAAACCAAATACAAAAACAAAAAGAAATGAAAAAAAGAGGGAGCCCCACCCAAGACCTGGGCCGGACCAACGTTGCTTGTTGAAGGAGCGGGTGTGTGCTGCCCTCTTCCGAGAGCTACCAGTTAACGAGCGCTCCTTCGGGAGCCTCGCAACGATCAGCGCCACTTGACGCACACCTAGTCATTCACCACGTGTCGCGCTCTGGACGCTCCCTCCGGATTTTGTTATTTTATTTTATTTTTCCGCACGGTTTTTCTGCTTTTTAAACGTTTTTTTTGGTTTTCCCCCGGTCTTCCTTAGCTTTTCGATAAAAAAACAAATTCAAAACTTTTTTTTGCGCGAAAAAATGCATTTTTCCTTTCGCGAGAGGCATGGTTGTGCTTTAGCGAGAGTCACGGCTGTGCCTTTCGGAAACGAAAAAAAATTCGTTTTCTGTTTTTTTTTCTTTCGCGAGAGTCACGGTTTTGCTTCCGCGAGAGACGCGGTTGTGCTTTCACGATAGTCACAGCCGTGCTTCTCGGAAAAGGAAAAACAAAACGCGTTTTTTGTTTTTTGTTTCTTTCGCGAGAGTCACGATTTTGCTTTCGCGAGAGGCACGGTTGTGCTTTCGCGAGAGTAACGGTCGTGCCTCTCAGAAAGAAAAAAAATACGCATTTTGTTTTTTTCTTTCGCAAGAGTCACAATTTTGCTTCCGCAAGAGGCATGGTTGTGCTTTCACGAGTCACAGCCGTGCTTCTCGAAAACGAAAAAAAATGTGTTTTCTATTTTTTCCTTCCACGAGAGTCATGGTTTTACTTCCACGAAAGGCACGGTTGTGATTTCACGAGAGGCACGGGCGTGCCTTTTTCGAAAAGGGAAAAAACCCATGCTCCTAGTTCGGTTTTTTCATCCGTTTTTTTCATGAAAAAGAAGTTTGTTAAAGCCTATCAACATCGGATCTAGTTTTGAAGATCTCGACGCGAGGAATCCAACGGTGAAAACGGTTCGAGATTTGGACGCACGGTTTGAGAGATAAAATGTTTTGAATATTCGATCTATGAAAAAAAAAATGAAAACTCCCGGGTTGCGATAAGTGACGCGCTGCATGTGCGCCACTTGTCGCGACCTGGGAAGGTGGAGTGTTCTTTGCAACGAGTACTCCGTAATTAGTGATTTCGCCCTCTTTCTCAGCGTGTAGGTCGTGATATAGGCGTCCTGTCTGATAATACCTCAAAAAACAAACATAGCCCCGTGTAGTTGATTCGGTGGTCGCTTTTTTTGGGTGTTTGGTGGGCTTGTTTTTGCTGAGTTAGGTTAAAATAGTTGATTGGGGGTTCCTTTTGGGCTGTGATAGGAACACTTCCTATTGCTTTTTTTTTCTCTGCATCCTTTTGCTGTTACGCTAACATGTCGGGGGCTTCCCGTGGCGACTATATCTCGCTTGGTGCGAGATATCCTTCCGTCTCGCTGAAGGATTCCCTTCCACGTGTACCCATATTTGATGTTATTTTTCGTTCGCTGGATTTCATTTGCCTTTGTTGTGTTTGTTTGTTGGGTTGATTTTCTAGGGGTTTTATGTTTTTCTTTATGGTTTCTTTGGTTTCCTATTTTTATTTGTCTTTCCATCATTTTCCACGGTTCTTCTTGGTTTTATTTCTTTCTTCATGGGTTTTCATTGGATTTTTGTGTTTTGTCATTGGTTGCTCGGTTTCCACTAGTTTTTTTCTTTTCTTTAGTTTTTTTGTTTCTTTCTTGGTTTTCTATGTTTTTTCTTGTTTATTTGTTACCTTTTCTTTGTTTGTTTCCTCTCGATTTTCAGTACACATTCAACATTTTTTTATACATCGAAACTACTTTTTTACATTTTTAAAATACATGGTCAATGTTTTTTGAAATAAATGATTAACATTTTTGAAGTACTTGTTTAACATTTTTTAAATCTTATATTTTTTTATGTTTACTTTTTTTCATGCACATTGTATATTTTTGGTATATATTTAATCCATGTTTAACGTTTTCAAATACAAATTTAAATGTCTTTTAATACATGGGCAACATTCTTTCTATATACATTTAACAAAAATCCTTGATTAACATTTTTTAAATGCAACATTCAAAAAATTAATACATGGTCAGTGTTTTATGGTTCCTGCGTACTGCA
>NC_057813.1:623571109-623572528 GCF_018294505.1 Triticum aestivum
TCCTCTCGATTTTCAGTACACATTCAACATTTTTTTATACATCGAAACTACTTTTTTACATTTTTAAAATACATGGTCAATGTTTTTTGAAATAAATGATTAACATTTTTGAAGTACTTGTTTAACATTTTTTAAATCTTATATTTTTTTATGTTTACTTTTTTTCATGCACATTGTATATTTTTGGTATATATTTAATCCATGTTTAACGTTTTCAAATACAAATTTAAATGTCTTTTAATACATGGGCAACATTCTTTCTATATACATTTAACAAAAATCCTTGATTAACATTTTTTAAATGCAACATTCAAAAAATTAATACATGGTCAGTGTTTTATGGTTCCTGCGTACTGCAAAATGAGGGCACCTCTGTGGGTGAATAGAATGTGTGCTTATCTTTCGGGGGAACGTATCCGGTGCACCCGCACTTGTGGTGCTACCGGTGCACCGGATGCCATAAAATGTTTTTAAAAATCTGAAAAAAAATCTGGCACGTTGACCGAACATCAATGTATGATGTCATAAAATTTCGTGTAAAAATCTGAAATACCTTTTGAGATACAAACATGACAAAATTGACTTCAGTGTGATAATGGGCCAAATCTAAAGCCCAAGTTATGTTATGTACTATTTAGTGTTGAATTTTTCATTTTTTTTTCGAGCTTGGTTTTGAATTTTAACTTGAAATTTTGTGATAATCTACATTGATGTTTTGTGAGTGTGCTAATTTTTTTCCAATTTTTTTAACATTTTAAAAGTACAATGTGAGCTCGATGCACCGGTAGCACCACAAGCTCTGGTGCTCCAGATATTTCCCCTATCTTTTGGAGATGAGGGGGTGGGAGGAGCACTGGGATCTACCATTGGAGGTTGCCCTCACGGACGAGATGGTGGTGTTTACTAAGTGCTGATCAGAAATTTATTTCGCTTACGGAACGTAAAATTACAACGCATTAGTGATAAAATAGAGGGGGTGAAGAATAACAATTCCTTACCCAAGTTGACGAATAGTCAATCCCTATGCTATTCATCATCCAGGGTGCAGAATAAGTTATTCTTCACCTGAGGTAATCTTACAATCACTTCATAATTAAATCATTTGGAATTTAAATAGTTACATTCCTATTGATTCACTACGTAAAATTTGGAAAAAGAAAATAAAATATAGGTCATAAGACAAGAAAATTTGAAGTTTATGTATATTTTACACTATGTTTTTATGTTTGTAATTTACATAACATAAAATATTTTTTACGGTGATGATATATTTTCTTACGGTCTCTTTTTACGTCAGAAATAAGACAAAACTTACAGAACGTAAAATTACAGTGCATTGGTGGTAAAATAGAGAGGGGTGAAGAATAACTATTCCTTACGCTGGGTGACGAATAGTCAATCCCTAATAGAGAGAGAGAG
>NC_057813.1:623572746-623606048 GCF_018294505.1 Triticum aestivum
GGGGGGGAATGCATCCTACTACCGGGTGTAGCTACATCCATCTTTCATATACTACCATGTGATAGTATATAGTCTACTTTATTATTTTTAGTATGCTCATATACTATATCTAAGATACTCAAAGTGAGTTATACGATTTTTTTTGCAAGTGAGTCCATAGTTTTATTGTATTTGTGAAATACGCATATATTTGTACGCAAAAATGGAGTATGCACAAAATATGGTACATACTACCAAAAAAGTAGTATATATACTACCTAAACATTTTTATATACTACATACTACGCGTACATACTCTCCGATATAATATATACTACCTAGAACGTACGAAACAAAAGTGGGAGTAACTACATCCGGTAGTAGGAAAAAATTGTTTGGAGGTATATATAATAGTAAGACATTTTGTTTGATACGGGTATGATGGAATTTTTTAAGTCCTCTTTGCCCTCCAAACAACAAGAAAATAAATGGTGCTTTCGGGGCAAATTCTGTTTCTTATTTATTCAAAACAGGAGTAGAATTCAGTTTTTTTAGAACAAGAAAAAAAGGAGTCGAATTCAGGTGGCGTCCGACTTGCATGCTAAAGAATGTGAAAGAATCGGTATGGTCGACTAGAGTGGGAGGGGTGATCAGACGACTAACAAATTATACTCTGCAAATTTTAGGCTCAACAATAAATGTAGACTGTCTAGAAATGCAACTAGGTGGAGAACCTAGTTGGCCAGCTTAACAAGTAACAAGTGCAAGTAAGAGTAAACCACAAGATATAAACTTGCACAAAAGTAAAGGAATGAAGTAAACCGCAAGTGGAGTGAATTGAGACGAGGATGTGTTGCCGAAGTTCCCTCCTTTGGGAGAGGCACACGTCTCCGTTGGAGCGGTGTGAAGGCACAATGCTCCCCAATCGTCCCAATGACTCACCCTACTCTCATCAAGTCCTCCCATAATGTAAGGTGTTGCGAATCAATTAGAAATGCCCTTGAAGGTGGCAATTGGAACCTTTAAAAACAAGGTTTGGACTCTCTCCGCAAGTAAATTAGAGGCTCCCAACACGCTTCGCCATGATGGATTATGGCTCTGAGGTGATCTCTTCCGTCTAGGGTTCCCAAACACCCAAGAACAAGATCCACAAGTGAAAGTATGGGGGAATCAAATTTTCTTTTGTGGAAGTGTAGATTTAGGCCCCCTTCCTCAATCCCTAGAAAATCAATAAGTTTGGTTGGCTAGAGAAGAAGTTCGGTCAAGAACGAACTTAGAGAAACAATGGAGGGAAGAGAGAGAGAGAGAGAGGAAAGAGGTGAGTGAGAGGTGGAAGAACCACCTCCTTACATAGTGTTCCCCAAATCCAACTGTTATGTGCAGAAACGCGCACAAGGACAGTACAACCGCTGGGGGCAGTGGTACAACCGTCCTAGGCATAAGTTCACATCCATAGGACCGGAGCGGTACAACTGCTGGGCATCCCGGTTGTACCGATTATAAATTTATTAACCGGAACAACTGCTCTACCATAGCCCGGTACCGCGCCCAAACTCAAACTGAATCACCCGACTCATGGTAATTGGTGTGGTACAAGTGCTCGTTCAACTGCCCTAGACCTCGGTTGCACCGATAATTAAGTTAACTATCGAAACTACTGGGCAGCAGCCGTAGGCCACTACAAGCCATACCCGAGGGAATCACCCCTCGGGTGGTGGTTGGGCTGGTGCAAGACCCGGCAGTACCGTCCGCAAGCGGGTCGGTACAACCGCCTCAGCATGTGGTACAACCGTCAAGGCAGCAATAACATGACCACTCCATGAGGGAGCGGTACAAACTGTTGGTACCTTTGTTACAACCGCTTTGAACAGTTTTTCTTGCATAGGTTAGATGAAGGACTCTCTCCTCGAAATGAAAGGTTATATCATGGGTGAAATATGTATTTGTGTATGAGTTTGATTCCATCCGTACCTTCCAATGCGGACCCGGTCTTAATAGTACGGATTAAGAAATAAAATGCGTCAGAAACGTCGTCTTCGCTCTTTTCTGTCCATAGGGGTGCCGAATCGTCTTGTGCTATCTAGTGTATAGCTTAGGCACATGGTTAGTATGCAAATTGCATTGTCATCAACATGAAAACACTTTAAGATGGGAAATGCCCTTTCAGAATGGCCGAGAGACAGTTTTTTAGATGGGTTGTGAGGAGTTGGTTGTAAGCTGTGTGGATGGGAGCTCAAGACAACATGAACTCATTTGCTATTGGGCTGCCTCACCTCGCAATTTATAAGCAAGTTATTCATGTCTTTAGTTGGAAATGTAAGCAATGGTTTGCATAATTGTGCCAGTCTCTTGTAGGTATTGCTTCACATCTTTATTAATCTTCATGGTGGAAGGAAGCCATATATCATAGATGTAGTGAAGAGGAAGGCAAAATGTATCTTAGGTACCTCTCACACTTTGACAATATACATTTTTGTCTTGATGTGGTAGTCATCTCACAAAACTGTGATGTGTTGGTTGTTACCTTATTATTTTTTGTTGTATTATTTATTTGACGAATTACTTATTTATGATGGGAAGTGTAAAGTTTTTTGAAAGTATCCACCATGCCATCACCAACGCTAACCAAACCTCTACTCATATGAATCAGCGCCACAAATCTAGTCATCTTCTTCTCCTGAACCCCCATCGGTCATAGGTACCTTGTTGCCTAGAACGTGTTGCCTATCGGAATGCGAGGACTACAAGGAGTATAGATGTCTTCTTTATCAAGTTCTCGCATGTTAGTAGCGTGTGGTGACGAATTCACATGCATATCTATCTCATTCTTGTGTTTCTGCCATCATGTATCTGGTCCAGAGGCCATATTCCTTGGTACTCAAGGGTGTCTATAGCTTCTTTGAGGGAATGATTTAGTTCGGATCCTCTTGTCAAGTCATTGGCACTTGGGCATCAAATCTGGAGCCAACTGTTGAATCTACAAAGTCCTATTATAATATTCTTTGAGGGCATGATTTACTTCTCTGAATAGAAATTCTATCATCACCCAGGCTGTAGAATAAGTTATTCTTCACTCGAGGTAATCTTACGATCATTGCCCATTGAAAGGATCGATATGGTTGACTAGAGGGGGGGAGGTGAATAGGCAACTAACTATCTGTAGATTTTCTTTACCAAATTAAACTTAGCATCAAAATAGGTTGTCTAGATAGGCAACTAGGTGAGCAAGGCAGACAAGATCGATCTACGGATCGCATGGGCGCCTCACTACACGTGACGACAACCGTCACGCCGGATACAACAAATCCGGCCGGGCCGAACACAACAGACAAAACCCATTTGAGCTACGTCGTGATATAGCCCAATACAGAGGCGCAACACACCCACTATGCTTCACAGACGAAGTGATGGATCATCAGATCCCTAAGGGTTTCAAACCCGTGAACATTGAATCATACGATGGCACAACAGATCCCGCGGTCTGGATCAAGGACTATCTCCTTCATATCCACATGGCCCGCGGTGATGATCTACACGCCATCAAATACCTCCCACTCAAGCTTAAAGGACCCGCTCGGCATTGGCTTAACAGCTTGCCAGCAGAGTCAATTGGTTGTTGGGAAGACCTGGAAGCCGCATTCCTCGACAATTTCCAGGGCACCTATGTGCGACCACCAGACGCTGATGACCTAAGCCACATACTTCAGCAGCCAGAGGAATCGGCCAGACAATTCTGGACATGGTTCCTAACCAAGAAAAATCAAATCGTCGACTGTCCAGATGCAGAGGCCCTTGCAGCCTTCAAACATAACATCCGCGACGAATGGCTCGCCCGGCACCTAGGACAGGAAAAGCCGAAATCCATGACAGCCCTCACAACACTCATGACCCGCTTTTGCACGGGAGAAGACAGCTGGCTAGCTTGTAGTAACAACATGACCAAGAGCCCTGGTAATTCGGATACCAAGGACAGCAATGGCAGGTTGCGTCGCAACAAGCACAAGCGCCGAATTAACGGCGATAATGCTGAAGATACGGCAGTCAATGCCGGATTCAGAGGCTCTAAACCCGGTTAGCGGAAAAAGCCATTCAAAAGAAATACTCCGGGCCCATCCAATTTGGACCGAATACTCGACCGCTCATGCCAGATACACGGCACCCCCGAAAAACCAGCCAACCACACCAACAGGGATTGTTGGGTGTTCAAGCAGGCAGGCAAGTTACATGCCGAAAACAATGACAAGGGTCTGCATAGCAACGACGAGGAGGAACCCCGGCCGCCGAACAATAGAGGACAGAAGGGCTTCCCCCTACAAGTGCGGATGGTGAACATGATATACGCAACCCACATACCCAAAAGGGAGCGGAAGCATGCACTAAGGGACGTATATGCGATGGAGCCAGTCGCCCCAAAGTTCAACCCGTGGTCCTCTTGCCCGATCACTTTTGATCGAAGGGACCACCCCACTAGCATCCGCCACGGCGGATTCGCCGCATTGGTTCTAGACCCAATCGTTGACGGATTTCACCTCACTAGAGTCCTGATGGATGGCAGCAGCAGCCTGAACCTGCTTTATCAGGATACAGTGTGCAAAATGGGCATAGACCCCTCAAGGATTAAACCCACAAAGACGACCTTTAAAGGCGTCATACCAGGTGTAGAGGCCAACTATACAGGCTCAGTTACACTTGAAGTGGTCTTCGGATCTCCGGATAACTTCCGAAGCGAGGAGTTAATCTTCGACATAGTCCCGTTCCGCAGCGGCTATCACGCACTGCTCGGACGAACCGCATTTGCAAAGTTCAATGCGGTACCGCACTACGCATACCTCAAGCTCAAGATGCCAGGCCCTCGAGGAGTCATTATGGTCAACGGAAACACCGAACGCTCTCTCCGAACGGAGGAGCATACATCGGCCCTTGCGACGGAAATACAAAGCAGCCTCTCAAGGCAACTCTCGAGTCCGGCTATTAAACGTTCGGACACCGTCAAGCGCGCCCGGAGTAACCTACAACAAGACCGCCCGACACGTCCCGAGCACGCGTAGCAATGCGACCCCAACCCCAGCCCTCGCGAAATTGCGAAGCCTGTACTACGCGTACATAATTACGCTCTGGAAATACCATGAGCATAGGGGGAGGGGCACAACTACGGCAGGCCCAGAATGCAGCTCAACCGCACCAGGGGATCTCGATTGCGTAATTCTTTTTTCTTACTTTCAGGACTCCTTTATCAAGAAGCCCTGTCTGGCAGTAGAATCGCCGAACACACGATGCAACAGCCAAGGAAGCAGAAAGCTACGTCGAGTGTCCAGGTGGTCTCCATAACGAGCAGTATACCTATTTTACATATCATCCCGCAGCTTGCTTCTGGAGGGGGACATGTCAAATAGTCCCATCCTTGCTTATCGCACTATTTGTATCGTTCTGCTTTTACCGCAACTTTTTTATATAAACAATGCATAGCTTTTGTCTATTATTGCATTCCTTGTTTTACCTATATATGTTCATTTATGACATGTTGCATCCGTATGCTTTGGTACGGCCAAATACACCAGGGGCTTAAGTACCCCAAAATATGGTGTGATAAGTCCGAACACTTTCACAAGTGCGGCACCCCGAACTTATAGCATTATATGGATCGGCTTCGAATCATGTCTTGGGTCAATAGTTGGGTTTGCCCGGCTCCCATGTTTTGGTACCTTACGTTCCGTTATATCGGCTAAGGTAGCGCCGGGAGAACCACTGTGATTGTGCCCCGGTTGAGCTGGGTTGAGCACCTCAGTGGAGAAAGCTAAAACTGACTGTCATGATAGGGCGAGAGCCGGTCGCTGTTCGAGAGGTCTTCGAGTCCCTAAAGACTTATGCCGCTTAGAGCGAGGAGCCGGCTTTGTCCGACCCAGGCGTGGATAGCGCCCCGAATTCGGTCTTTCGAATACTAGGGGCTTCGCCGAAATTTAAAATTATAGAATTCTATGGCTAAGTGAGAGTGTTCAAGCATTATAGTCCGGTTGCCTTGTTTGTTGCGTTGAGCGCCTCCCTCGAAGGACCCAAGAATGGGAAAAAGAGCGCTCAAGTTTATCCCGAACACCCCAGCACTCGCGGCACGGGGGCAGAAGCCGACGACTCGCCATCTCTCAAATTTAATAAACGGCCGCACAGAAGGTAATATTTTAAATTCACAAGCATTGCTTAGCGCATATGAACAAGTTTTCAAGCGTACAGGATAACAAATGTGAGTTTACTCAAAAATTACATCTTTGGAGCATTCACCCGCTATAAGGAGGGCACCCTTCAGGACGCCCGTATAATACATCTCGGGCGTGCGATACTCCTTGCCCGGCGGTGGAGCGTCCGTCACAAGCTTCTCAGCGTCCATCTTGCCCCAGTGCACTTTAGCACGGGCAAGGGCCCTACAGGCACCTTCGATACAGACGGAGCGCTTGACGACTTCAATCCATGGACAGGCATCCACCACCCGCCTCACCAGCCCGAAGTAGCTCCCAGGCATGGCTTCCTTGGGCCACATCTGAACTAGGAGGCCCTTCATGGCTTGTTCGGCCACCTTATGGAGCTCGACCAGCTGCTTCAGCTGGTCGCTCAAGGGCACCGGGTGTCCGGCCTCAGCATACTGAGACCAGAACACCTTCTCCGTCAAGCTCCCCTCCTCGGCCCGGTAGAACGCGGCAGCATCGGACACACTGCGGGGTAGATCTGCGAATGCTCCTGGAGAGCTCCGGATTCGGGTAAGTAACAAATAATTCACTTTCACGTGCTTGCTCTGCATGGAGAATGCCTTACCCGCCGCTATATTCTTCATTGCCTCAATTTCCTGGAGGGCTTTTTGGGCTTCGACCTTAGCGGTTTTGGCGCTTTCAAGAGCCGAGGCGAGCTCGGACTCTCGAGTCTTTGAGTCACGCTCCAAACTCTCGTGTTTTTCCGCGAGAGCATGGAGCTCTTGCCGCACCTCCGCCACCCGCGCCTCCTGCTTCTCTCGTTCGGTGCGTTCCACGGCCGCATTGCTTTCGGCCTTGGACGCCGCTTCCTTCAGGGTCGCCACCTCGCTCGTGGCCCCTGCATTTCTCATGTTATTCCTGCTATTTTTTGCAACCATACTTACCTTCCTTGTCCTCGAGCTGCTTTTTGGCAAGGCCGAGCTCGTTCTCGAACCGCTCGAGGCTCTGCTTCAATGCATTAACCTCCGTAGTCAGTGCGGCAGAGGTCAGCAGCGCAGCCTGCATTCCCCATATTGACATACCTATGTTAGCCTTCTGCGTACATCTTTTTAGATCCTCAGTTCGGTTTTTCCTTCCGAACACCTAACTGAGCATCAGGGGCTACTGCCTATGCGGCAATATTTTTTACATATCTTAAATACATACCTCAAAGCCTGTTAGAAAGCTGGCACAGGCTTCGGTCAGCCCGCTCTTGGCGGACTGAACTTTCTGGATCACCACACTCATAACAGTGCGGTCCTCCTCCTCGATGGAGGCGCCGTTAAGCGCCTCCAGCAAATTATCCGGCGCCTCCGGTTGGACGGAGGTCACCGGCGTCACAGTCTCGCCCTTCTTACGAAGGGGTCGCCTGCCGGACTCTGGAACCACTGAAGGTTCCGGTGTGGAGTCCGGCCCAGGGCCCGACTTAGAGCCCTTTGGGGTTTGATCCCCCTTATGCCCGGAGTCCGGGAGGTTGCCTTGCGGCGCCTCCGGGACCTCCTCCTCCTAGCTGGGCCCCTTTTGGGACCCCACCTCGGTGTCGTCCGCAGCGCGAGGAGAGGAGGCGGCCGAAAGTGAAGTACTATTCACGTCCGACGGAGCCAGGGAGCCACTCGTTGAAGTGTCGAGCCCGTCCTTGGGCGGGCTGCAGGATTGTACTCGGCGTCAGGAGACTCTATATGACAAACGAAAGGCCATGAGTTATTCTAGTATTCGGATACTTACGATGCCGCCAGGGGCTTACCCCTCGGTAGCCACTCCTCTTAGCCGTCGTCGGTGTTGGTGGAGAAGTCCGGAGGAAGGGTCCTTCCCTTCTTGGACCCTCTGGCCTCCCCAGTTGGGGCGGCCTTCCTTTTCTTCTCTCCCCCCGCTGGGGGGAGGCCTCTTTTTCCTCCTCCTCGTCTTCACGAAGGTGTCCGCCTCGGAGTCATCGGACGATGAGTCCGATAACACCTGGCGCCGGGAACTCTTTCGAGTTCCCATGGCTTTCTTCTTGGCCTTCTTCTCCGGCACCACGTGAGGTGCCGGAACCAGCAGCCCCGTCAATCGGGCGTCCGCTGGGTCTTCTGGCAAGGGAGCCAGATAGTCAACCTGCCCGGACGTCTTCTGCCAGGCCTGTCAAAGGTAAGGGAGTTTAGATCCCGCATAGAGTCAAACTATGAAAAATGAGTGTCCTGTAAAGGGTAAATAGCTTACCTCGCTGGCTTGACGCTGCGAGCTGAATCCGCGATCTTCGGTAGCGGATGCGGGAGCCGATGTGCGATGTCGCTGGACAAGTATCCGGCTTTCCGCAGCTTTTTGATCCCTCCGTGACGGAGGAGACCATCCACTTGCCTCCCCCTCCGGACATGGCTGGGGAAGGTTGAGGCGAGATGTGCGGACTTGGGCACTGGAGCTCGAATGCACGGAGATGGATAAGCAAAGGAGGAAGAAGGCGTAAATGGAAAGAGTGGATCCTTATCCCCTTATATGGGCGGACGAAGCTATGCGTCCCCACCAGCCTGGTAAAACTCGCTTATCTCCCAAGCGCCATAATCAATGGCGCAGTTGGGTTACCCACGCCTGTATTGATGAGAATCCTGGAATAAGGGGACACGATCTCTGCTTTGACAAGACGTGTCAAGGAAACTGCCTCGCTAAACGCGCTGAGGTGGGACAATAAAACGATTCGAATAAAAGCTTGGTCGTGGTGTGATGTCACGCCATGGAATACGTCAGCAAATGGAATTTGTGTGAATATTATTCTCTCTACGGTGGTATGTGGAACTTATTTTGCAGAGCCGGACACTATCCTTGTGTTCAAAATCTTCTATGAAGTATTCGGAGGAGGAACCCGCCTTGCAATGCCGAAGACAATATGCGCGCCGGACTCGTCGTCATTGAAGCCTGGTTCAGGGGCTACTGAGGGAGTCCTGGATTAGGGGGTGTCCGGATAGCCGAACTATCACCTTTGGCCGGACTCCTGGACTATGAAGATACAAGATTGAAGACTTCGTCCTGTGTCCGGATGGGACTTTCCTTGGCTTGGAAGGCAAGCTTGGCGATACGGATATGTAGATCTCCTACCATTGTAATCGACCCTGTGTAACCCTAACCCTCTTCGGTGCCTATATAAACCGGAGGGTTTTAGTCCGTAGGACGAACAACAATCATACCATAGGCTAGCTTCTAGGGTTTAGCCTCTCTGATCTCGTGGTAGATCTGCTCTTGTACTACCCATATCATCAATATTAATCAAGCAGGAGTAGGGTTTTACCTCCATCGAGAGGGCCCGAACCTGGGTAAAAACATCGTGTCCCTTGTCTCCTGTTACCATCCGCCTAGGCGCACAGTTCGAGACCCCCTACCCGAGATCCACCGGTTTTGACACCGACAGCAACCAAGGTGAACTGACGAAGGATATTATCTTTGTGCGTAACAAGCAAAGAGCACTGATGGAAGACGGCTTGTTTTTCATTGAAAATCGATTAGCTTCACCAGCCGGCACAACCATGAGGCGCAACCATGAGCATCGATAGGTCATCGTGGTGATGCATCATCCATTTGGCATCAAGTTTGGGTGAGGCACCTATGAAGTTCGACAAATCCTCACTGTGGTCTGTTTCTTCTCAGTAATCAAGCAGGAGGAAGGAAGAACCATGTGGCAGAGGACAGTGAGGCGGAACAACAATGGCCATCCAATTTTGTGCAGTTCCACTAAAATTGAGGAAGACATTCCCGGGTATGGAGACACGCATCGCTGTTTCCAAAAATATAAAAAAGGGTTAGCAACGACATCTCAATTGTCAATAAGAATTAATGAAAAGTACACCAACAAACAGAAGCATCATAATTATATCTTGATGGGAACTAAACCAGGATACCCGAGAAAAAAAGCATTTCTTCATTTAACCAGTGATAGTACTACCACCATATGGACAATGACCGCACAACCACCATGTACTTTTTGTCGAAACAACATGTATACCTCCACCGAGGCATAAATCAGGACAACTTTTCGAGTGGCATTTCTTCTATAATAGTACTAGTAGGTGATGTTGGACCAGCCGACGAACCCTAGCAACTATGCATGGGGAGCTGGAGAGTAGTCGCATAGAAGAAAACCCGCACGCAACGACCTAGGGGGCTGGACCAGTACAAGAAGTTATACCTCAGGTGGGCGAGATGTCGTTTAGGCAGGCGGGCGGGATCTGCCCACACGACGGCAGCGAACAAGGGCGCGGAGGATCTTCGTCCGCGCCAGCACCGGCTCTGAGAGGACGGTGCGCATCGGCTTCCTCCGTCGCCAACGGCGACAACATCAACACTGCACCTCCTCACCTCCCGCAGCGGACGGGATTCAGCCGGATCTGTGACCACTGGTGAGGAGAGAGATAGAGTGGACACTGTCATCTTGTTTTGATATGGAGAGGGTGAGAGAGCGAGACTCGAGAAACTCTATAAAACAAGAGGCTATAATGGAGTAAAAAAATCTCTCCATAGCAGTGGTTTTAAATAGAATACGCGCGTTCCCGGAAAAAAGAAACGAAAACTGGCAGAAATTTTTTTAAGGGTCTGTCTAGGACACATCTAGATGTGACATAGTTATGTCACATCTAAGTTGATGTCCACTCTGTTTGTGGTCTATGTTTTTTTGTCCTAGTTTTTTTTGTTTCTTGTTGCTACATTATATACTTGTGGGAGCTTAGATGTGATATCCTCAAATAACATCTAGATGTGAATTAGACAAACTGATTTTCTAACGTATCAAGAAAGAAAACTCGATCAAAAACACGCCCCCGCTTCCAGGTCGCGAGAGTCGTCGCGCACACACACATAGACATAGACATGCATATCCGTGTTTACGTAAAATTCCATTTCCATCTCCATCTCCAATCATATTTGTCCAACTGGCACATTATTTACGTTGTTAATTATATACGCAGCAATATTAACATACAACATCTCTTGTTTGCGCACGTCCGTACCGCTGCCACGGCCGATCCTGACCAACCCGAACCCTCTTCATCACCCGCGCGTGCTTCCCGCCCGAAACATCCAGTGTCGCATTCATGCCCGGCCAGAGCGGACGCGACCTCTCACTGGCGCCGGCATTGAAGCGGCGCGCCGGCCGAGAGAGCGTCGCCCACACCACTTTCGGGTGCACGCGGCTGCTCCGTGTTCAAAGGTCGCAATAGCCGGCTACAACATGCATGTAAAAAGTTCTTGGGAGTCCGTGCTACAGCTAGCTGTCCTCCAATAGTGCTAGTACTCCATGGCGCGATCCGTCGTCAAGCAGGTGCGAAAGTTATCATATACACGGTTTGCGGTGAGTGGCATGCCGAGCGACCGTGTAGGGTCGAGCAGTGGAGGAGGGTGAGACACGAACACGACAGACATGATTTAAACGTTGGTTTTGCTCGATGGCGCGATCCAACGAAACGAAACGTTGGTTTCTCTCTGTTTCCATTTTTTCTCCGGAAAAACGGAAACTTTCCACTCCATTTTTATTCCTATTCCAAGGTTGCCCCATTACAACATTCCATCAAATACAAAGGAAAACTAACACGCATGCTGATGCATCTCAATGATTCACAGATCATAGCCAATATTTACTTCACAACTAAAGAAAAAAGGCGTGAGAGCGTGTATGAAATAAAAACTACTGATGGTGTCACTATGACTTAAACCCTAAACCCTAAACATGATTTAATTCCCTGGCCAGGTAGAACCCGTCGAAGGAAAGACGGCTGGCACCCTCGGATCATATGATGCTTTTGTGCAGTTCCACTAAAATTGACCTGAGCATCCCTGATGGCAAAGATATTGAAGAAGTGTGATTAGAATAATAGTACTGGCACTAGTTCATGAGACATAAACTCATCACAAGTAGAAGCCGGTAGAAGTAGATAAAGATCGACATGGAGATGGAGCTACGGCAGTGGAGCAAGCCGGCTCCAAAAGGAAGATGGACTACCTGGGACGTCGGGCTGTAGCTAGAAGGGCGGTTGGGACGCAACATCGGCCCATACCGCGGTGACCCCCGATTGGGACGCACCGACTGTGGGTTTTCTCCCTCACCGATGCCGACCGCGTCTACGCAGAACATTGTTCCCTTCCCCCAGCTGCGGGATCAGGCCCGTCGTTCTATGCTTGTGAAGAGAGCAACCTTAGCAAGCAGACTTGTAGCTTATGCTGCAGCTAGTGTATATATAGTGGTTTTCTTTTTCTCTCCATATCAACCATTTTATATTGCGTACGTGTCATTCAAGAGTGAAATGATGGTTGCTTCTTCCGACTAACTTACTGTGTGATTTGACTGCTCCTTAGTGGCCCCTACACGTACTCCCCCTACGTGTATGCAACAGTCACACGTACACATGGACGCAAAACGCGTGCGACGCCCTAATGCATGCATGTCCTAGCACACGACGGAACACACACGGTCACGCTAAGTGCTCAACCTACACGTGCATGCACACGCATACTCAGTCAGGGTGAGCTAGTGACCGTATAAACACCGGAAAATATATATATTGAGCGCAATGAGCGTATTATAAAGTCCACTGACCGTATTTTTACTAATATACAGTGACAGACAGTGTATTTATCTCGTTTGAAATTAAGCCATATTAACCGGAGAGGAGGCAGTATGGACTAGCATTAGATTGGCCTTGTTTGGATACTCTAACTCAGTTAGTGTTAGAGTTAGATTCTAACCCTGAACTAACCGTGAACTAACTCTAGCCAAAGAGGTGTTTAGATGACAGGGTTAGATGGAGCGGGGATACGGCGAGGCGCCTTCACAGGCGTTGCGAGTGGGAGGGAGGAAGAGGACGAGAAGCTTCGAGGAAGTGGCAAGGGATTTGCTGCGGCGAGAGCGAGAGAAAAATGTGTTTTTTAGTGCTCCAGAGAAGAACTAACCCAAATAAGCACCTCTTGGGTGGGTTAGATTTTTTGGATGGGTTAGATGCTTCTAACCCAAACTAACCCTCCTGTTTGGATACTTTTGGGTTAGTTGAGTACAAACTAACCCAAACTAACTCTAACCCATGGATCCAAACAGGGCCTTTGCTATGTCCCGTCAACTTGCCGAATAAGGAGAAGGTTGTAGGACGGGAGAAGCTTGCGCGCGGTGGCTCGCAGGACAAGGAGAAACTTTTGACTAATGCAAGCTCTCCCTCGCTCAGGCGGTGGACGTGCAATAGTTAATTCGGTGTCAGATAGCCATAAGCATACACTATACTACTAGTGCTACTATTGTTCGACTTCCCAAATAGGCGAACAGTCAAGCGCAAAGTTTACTAGTACTAGTACTACTACTATAGTCTATAAAGGTACGTACTATACTAGTACTAGGAACGCGTCTGCACTCTTATTATAATTTTAAAATGTGATAAAACAATCTTCAACACATTTGGTTCTCTTTGAGGGTTCTTGCATGTGATAATGGAAGTTGATTGCATGGAACACTCGCCACAATTCTCGCTTAATTCTGGCTCATATCCTGTTACAAATAGTAGCGCTCGGTAATATTTCCTCTTTTTTTGTTATTCAGCATGTAAACAGGTCAGCAAACCTTGCGGCGCATCTTCGTGCGAACCGTGCTTTCTGCACTTTGAATGTGGCCGAGAGCTGGCTTGATGAAACACCTCGCTTCCTACTTCTTTTTTTGCGGGGTACCTCGCTTCCTAGTGACTAGTGTCTTGGCTGATCGTCCTAAGAATGCTTATATATGAATAAAGCTCTCTCATTTACCCGCAAAAACATTAAGCCATATTAACCGGAAAGGAGGGAGTATGGACTAGCACTACTTTTTGTTGTGTCCCATGAACTCGTAGAACGAGGAGAAGCTTACAGGACAAGGTGAAGCTCGCTTACGCCTTTTGACTAATGCAACCTACCCTCGATGGACATGCATCAGTCCATTCGGTGTCAGATTGTCAGAGGCATACACTGTAGTACCCAACATGCGGAGTACCATCATTGTTCGACTTCACGAAGAGGCGAAGAGCTAAGCGCAGCAGTACGAGTAGTACTACTACTAGAACCTCATGGTGGAGCGTCTGTACTATTATTTATTTTTATCTCTGATAAAGTACACGTTTATTCCGGAGAAGGGCGGAAAACGGCAGCCCAACATGTAATGAATGATATCAATCAACCAACCATGCTCGAATATATCTTGGCCTCCGTGCGAGCCCATCTGTGTGTTCTCGCTCCTCGTATCTCTCAAGGAACGGCGGGTTGGCTCTTCACCGTCAATTGAGATCGGTTTGCTCACACTCCTGTCCCACATGTCAGTGATATGCCAAAAGGAGGTGCGTTGACCGACTGGCCATATGCGACCGACTTGGTTTTGCACCTTCATACTACTCCTCCCTCCGTCACAGTTTACAGGGCGCGCTTCATTATGATGCATTTCTCTCAATGCATTTCCACCGCCAGAGAGACTTTAGACGCGTTTGGTTTAATGCTCAATTAATTAGGGCGTGGTAACCGCAATCAAGTCCACAATTTTCTCTCCATGTACTCTGTACTACTACGGAGTGGAGTAAGTGCATGCATGTGTGTACCCGGGGTGGAAGCACTGCATGCATGTGTGTACGCATTATTCCCTCTAGTAATAGACGCCGTGCTATAACTACCAATGCTATTTTTCAGGCTGATCGCTAGTCGCCTTGGTCCCATGATTTTTTTATTTTTTATGAAGCGCGTTGTATGAACAGTGACGGATGGAGTAGTATGAGCGGATTCAAAGAAGAGTATATTGATGGTTGCTTCTTCAGAGCAACTTACAGTAGGAAAGGTGGGGCTTATGATTTGACTGCTCATTACTCACTGTTAATGCGGCGCAACGACCGGGCTGAGTCTCCCATGCGGTTGTGCACTACCCCCTCGGTTCTTAAATATACTCCAGAGTATTTGTCTTTCTAGAGATTTCAACGAGTGACTACTCAAATATTTGTCCTTTTTAGAGATTTCAAATGGACTGGCACATACGGATGTATATATACATATTTTAGAGTTCATTTTGCTCCGTATGTAGTCACTTGTTGAAATCTCTAGAAAGACGAATAGAATATTTAGGAACGGAGGGAGTACACATACGAAGCAAAATGAGTGAATCTACACTCTAAAATATGCCTGTTTGAAATTTGTAAAAAGACAAATATTTAGGAACAAAGGAGAATAATTTTGTGCATGGCACATGGACCCGGATGATGAAGAGGCTTCTGGCAATGCTATCAGGCTTCCATCATTTGTTTACATAATTGACGTACTATACGAATAATTTTCCAGTGACATGAAATTGTACAATGGTGTGAGCTTTCAGCTTTTGTTTCGCGTGTCTTGCCATCGATGCTCTTTCGGAAACAATAAAAAACTAACTTCCTTACTAATGCATGTCAATTATTAGCAGATCAGAGCTAATAATTACATCATGACTGAAGACAGAGTTGTGAGAAGGTGTTAAATTAAAATTGATCCATGCTTTCATTGGCAGCAACGTCCCCCCAGCTCTATCTAAATCAACAAGGCATGTTGGGAAAAAAGTAGCTGTCTAGAGCATGCAACATTCCGATCATTTTGTGCAGCTCCACTAAAATAGAGCTGAGCATCCCTGTTCCAAAGATATTAAGTGTGATTACGATAATAGAGGATTGCTGATGAAACAATAAACACACAAATAGAAGCCGGTCACCTTTGCAGTCTCTCTTAAGACTAACTAGTTGGAGAAGATTAGGCTCGGAGTTGGATGAGGAGGATAGAGCAAAACCAATCTCCCTTTGTGCAGTCGCACTGAAATGTAGAGACGTTCCCCGTGTGACATTTTAGTACAACTGCACAAAACACTCTTAAGAAAAAAGTGATTTGTGTAGTTCACCAAAAGGTCGCAATAGCAACGAGGTGAAATGGATAGCCCTGTTTGCAAAAAAGAGGTAGAAAGGAAACAATTACTGGCTAATAACAGTTGATGACACATCGACGACAAAAAAGAAGCATATTCCTTGCCCTAAGGGAAGATAACAACACGGTTGTGTTTGTCTAAAACAGTGTGAGGACGAGAATGCAATATGGAAAGTACGCCGGACGAGCTACGTTTTGGGCAAAGAACTATGGAAGATCCACATGCAGCGACGTGGGAAGACGGGCAGTGAAGCAAGGCCGGAGGGGATACCTGGAGGTCGTCGGGATGTAACTAGGTGAGCGGCGGCGGGCGGAATCTGCGAGCAGGTGGCGTAGGCCCTGCCGCGCCGGAGCTGGGTCAGAGAGAACGATCTGTACCGCAGATCAAGACATGCTGCCTCGGCACCGTCGAACGGAGAAACGATGCACTTCCTCCCTTTCCCCCGGCGGACGGTATGCGACCGGATCAGTGACCAACGGTGAGAGAGAGAGAGAGGCCACCGCACTCCCTTTCCCCTGTTGGACGGGATGCGATCGAATTAGTGACCAACGGTGAGAGAGAGAGAGAGAGAGAGAGGCCACCGCAGCCTTGTGTGAGATACTCTGAAGAGTGACAAACCAGGCACACAAGGCTCCATTGTATATAGTGAGTGGACTACCTTTTTCTCCATAAAAAATGTTTTATATTCTGTGTACGTGCCATTGAGCGCAATAACTTTATTTAAAAATAACGCGGCAGTGCGTCAAGTCGAATTTTGTTTCGTGCACACGTGGTACACGACCTCCCTAGGTAAACAACTGCTACATGCATTCAAATTAGCACGTGGGCTGCCATTTCGTAAAGAAATGAGCTCCACCGTGTACCCACGCGGGTGTGGCTAGGCATGAAGCGTGAGTACATGCACGGTGCACCTATTCTCTTCTTGTATACATACACCACCTACGTGGGGTTGTGTGAGAGAGATACAAACCTAGAGAGAGATAGTGTGTGGGTTCTTGAGAGTTTTTTTTGGGGGGGGGGGCAATCAAAAATGTAACATATGCAATGTGTGTGAAATAGAGTCCTGGATATAACATATATAGAGGGGGCGATCCACGAGAAGAGAGTGGAGGTATCATCGGCTTGAGGTGTCCATAGAATCGAAGAGAGCGATGATGTGTGTGTGTGCGCGCGATCGATAAAGAGTGCCATCGAATTTGTGTGTGCCCACGTCAAAGATATAGAGTGGCTGGCCTACTGGAACGTGAGAGGGGACATGTGCAGTTTGTCTCTGTGGCATGGATACCTACCTGCAACGCTCGACTATCGGTGTGTGGTGGGGGAAGTGGGAGGCCCAATTAACTATAGAGGTACAATGGCTGGTATATGTGTGGAGGAGGAGAGAGGCCTACCTCATGTATTAAGGAGATCGATCTGCCTCATGTATTAAGGGAGATCGATCGGCATCCATGCATATGTGCAGGAGAGGAATAAGGTTGGGAGAGAGACAGAGCTAGAGTGTTGGAGGGGGTGGTAGTGGAGTTGCTTCTAACAAATGGTGGGATAGGCTTGCTAGACAAACGGAGGGCACGCCCGCAATATCAATAAGAGAGGAGATGGCTGCTTGTTGTCTGTGCACGTGTGTGTGAGAGACGGGTCAGGAGGCATGCACGGATGATGAGGGGGGACGGTGTGGCTGTGGTAAGCAGACGTAACTACATAGGAAGATCAATCGCCCTTTGTTAGAGAAAGGAGAGACATAACTTGTGAGGTACGTCGACCGATGGGGGGGTAGTTAAAGTCGATCTAGGTATATGTTGGGAGATCCATCAGTATACATGCATGTGTGTGTTAGAAGCAAATGAGGCACGAGGTGAAGGATAGAGAGAGAGGGTTGCATGTAGGAGGTGGTACGAGAGGCATACTATATCGAGGGGGGAGGAGTGTGCGAGTATGAGAACGATGAAAAGAGTGGTGGGAGTGAGGCATGGACGATGACAAGAGAAGAGGTGAAGCTTGTGTTTGTGCTAGGCACACCTGGCTAGAGAGGCATATCGATCGATGTGTGCCGTAAAGAAGGAGTTGGGGGGGCTACACACACCGTGGGTGAACGACCTAAAGTGAAAAGACGAATTTGCGCGATGGAGCTAGAGAATGCTGAGGGAGGGTGAAAGGGATGCGGGCTTGTGCATGCACAAGAGAAAGTTAGCGCTAGCTACAAAGATAAGAGGGTTGTGTGGGTGTAAAAGACGAATAGAGATCATATATACTTCATTATAAAAAGCGAATTCGGATATTTGAAGAATTTATCATAGTGTTCTAAACTGACGCATGTGTGAATATATATAACGGTGATACACATGGTGTGTTTATGAACATGTTATACTACATTTAATGTATTTTATCTCTACTCATAAAAAACGGAGTTGTTGATGATGGTGTGCCTGCCATCCTGCATTATAGGTCGTCCGATTTATATCTGGCAGATATCAAGAAAACTATGACGGTTGAAGTTGGCAACAATCATGATTGTATAGATTCTTATTGAAATAGAGAAATGAATTCAAATTTAGTTTGACTTGCAGCGGTAGTATAGACATTTGGAATGCACTAAAATGTTGGTATGAGTAGGTTACATGCATTATACAGCAAGCGAAAAAATTTAATCGGACATAACATGGATTTATACTCCCTCCTTCCATCTATATAGGGTGTAATGAGATTTTTAAGACCGCTTTTGACTATTGACAAGAATAATAGTACATGACATGCACAATATGAAAATTATATCATTGAAAGAACCTTTCACATACGAATTTAACGGTGTGCTTTGTGTAAGTTGCATGTCATATATCATTGCTCTAATATTTGGTCAAAGTTAGCATCGAAAAACACATTAGGCCCTATATAGATGGAAGGAGGGAGTAGCTTTGAATAGCATTTGTATAGTAAAACGGGGCAAGACTCTCTCTTTGTGTGGTGTGAATAGTTTTATTTTTTTTCTTTTCTTTTTGTTTGAGGGAAGTGCGAATTGATTTGGTACGTACAAGTACAATATTACAACACGTGAGGATTGTCCCTAAAATTCAACCCGCGTCTTGTTATATCCCGAAAATTCAGATATCGTGCTCCCAAAACTGGCGCCTTCACAACCCGCGCCTTGCTATCCCGAAATTACAACGCGCAAGAAAACTCCATCTAGCTGCCAAATCCCGACACGTGAAATCCCCCTTCTAACCCCGAGCCGAAAGGGCCGCTAGTTCAAATCGGTGGGGGGTACTTTTGTAACACACCCTACATTTTGGACAAGCGCGTCCCTAAGTCATGCTTCACCCCTCCCATCGCCCCCTTTTTGCCATTCGAAATCCCAGGCCGCCATAACTTCTCTGCTCCAGCTGCGAAACCCCACCCTCCTCCGTCCGCCACATCACCTCTGCCCAGCCGGAGCCTCTTCCCCGACGATGTCGTCCACCGCAATAGCTCGACGTCCCTCGTCCACCTCCCCGGATGAGGATCCGTCATCCATCTCGCCATCCCGCCGGTTCAGCCGCCCCGTCCTCCACCTCCAAGGAGCTGCTATGACGATCGCCTCGTCTATCACGGCTGCTCCATCCCCACAGCGCCGCCTTAACCTGCTCCACCGGAACCGCAGCATCGTCACCGACTCCTCGGACGAAGCCGAGGCCTACTCGGCGCCACCAAAGAGGTTGTACATTCATCGCATCACACCTTCTCCTTAACTCGACCTCCCGGCACCGACGGTGCTCCATCCCGCACCCCCATGGAGCGGCTACCTTGAAGCCGGCTCCGCGGGCGACATCTCCATGGCGGCTCTCCCCCAATGCGAGGCCCCTTCAGCGGCGGCGTCCATACCAGCCGGATCTGCTGCTGCTGCTCCGGCTCTCGCTCGCTCGCTCGTGCTGCTGCTGCTGCTCCGTCTCTCGCTCAACCGCTCACTCGCCCAGCTGCTGCTGCTGCTCTCCCCCTCGCTCGTGCTGTTGCTCTGCTCCGATTAAGCCACACTTCAGTCGACTGAATCGACTTTTGGGTCAGTCGATTTTCAGGGGTTGGGGGGGCTTGCCGGAGTTAAGGAAGAACCACCCGCAGCGGGGATAGGGGCTCACCGGAGAGGTACCCCACTATCTATCTTATGGTTCAGGAAGGGGGGCGGGGGGCCTAGAGGGCTGGCCGGGGCGGCGGTGGCGAGTTGTTTCGGGGCGGAGAGGCGGTGCTGGGGCCGGCGGTTCGGCCGGTGGTGGCTGGCGGCTCAGGGGGCTGCAGGTTGAAGATGAACTGCAGGCCCTCCCTAAACTACATGTCAAGTGCCTCTCTGCTACCATTGCGTTCAGTTTCGACAGTAGCATTCAGATTCCACAGTAAATTTCAGTTTCGATAGTTAAGTTCAGAGTCAACAGTTTTTACCTCATCTGTTTTAGTCAGGTGGTTTTTGGTGATGTTAATTTTACATCCATTTTACATCATCTATTGGAGATGCTATTAGAATCCCACTTGAGATTGATGATGTCTCTCTTGTGCTGCTTCAGCCTTGACGTCTTACGGCTCACCAGAGCCGCTCCAAAGACAGAACGATCCATCACAATAGAGCAGTGCCCTGGACGCCATCTACAGATTCCTCGGATCTTCCTCCACACCTCCGACAGCCACCTCTGCCTCAACTGCTTCAGCGACCAACCCAATGATGCTGAGGTCGACACGGCTATGACAAAGAGGTTGTACACTTGTTGCATCACTTATTACTATACATTCATGTCGATCCATTAGGGCTATTTTGGTTCAACGGAAAAACGTCAATCCACTGGTTTTTACCATCACTCTAAATTTCTGCATGCTCTCCTTACATAATCTCACCATATTTTTTCGTATGCATGTCAGATATTGTACACAGTCATGCTGAACATGTAGAGAAAAAGAGAAGAGTTTTGCGCGGCAATACAATGTCATGCAGACATCGCTCCATGGTGGGTTCAATGGCAAACCCTCCCCACCCCTCTCCAGATGTAATCCAGAGGAAGATATCTGTTCTGAGGCAGATTCAGACGCCGCTGACCACTCCTATTTACCCCCAAGGTGTTTGCTCTACCTTGGCATGATGATGTTAGTCACATCATGCATATGTTGCCTTGCGGTGCCTACTTTTGACATCATATATGTCATCTGCTTAGTTTAGACATGTTTGTAATGCCACCTGTTTAGTTTCTATATCATATATGGGAATTATGCAGTCTCATGTCTTTTAGCCAGCCATAATATATGTGAAATGTGCAATGCCATCCTGTTTAACTAGGCATCATATACTTGAATGATATCTTGCCCATCCTTTTCTTCATTACATTTCCATTTGTCGACAATGTTTGTACATTAAACTACTCTTCCTGTGAATCAGCCATTTGGGTGGGAGATGGAAAAATCTGGAGTGAAAACAAGGCCTTTAGAGCAGGAAGTGCTACCTGTCGAAGCAGATCTCTTGTTAGATCCCGATAGCTCCTCAGAGATGGATTCAGAGACAGATGACAAGTCCTATTCCCCCACTGAGGTGTATGCTCTAACTTGGCATGATTATACTGCTCTTATCATGCATGCAATGTCTTGCATTGCATAGTTTAGACATCATATACACAATATTCAACACCATGTTCTTAGTTCAGACATCATATCGAATGCCCTCTGTTTAGCTTATAAATCACATATGTGAATTAAATGATGCGATCCTGATTACTTAGATAACATGTAGGTGAATTATGTCATGCGATCCTGTTTAGTTATTCATCATATCTTTGAATTATGTTATGCTATGCTATCCAGTTTAGATAGACATCATATATGTGAAATTATGTCATGCTATCCATTTTAGTTAAACAATATACATGTCAACTGTTTAATGCCCTCTTTTTTCCACACTATCTATTGCATCTGTCTCTCATACAATGTCTGTACATTCAACTATGTTTCTTGTTTATCAGCCATTTGAATTGGAGCGGCTGATGCCAGTATCTAGCGGAATAAAAACACGGTCATCAAATAAAACAGTGCTACCTCTTGGTGGAGATAGCACCCCGGTTGTACATGCACAAGAACCAGCCCTACCACACATAACCCAAACTCCCACAGATTGTACCCCTACTGCGATGGACAGAGAACCAGCCTCACCCAATCTAACCCCAACCCCAGCCGATAGTAACCCAGTTCCTGTTGACACAGCACCATCACCACCATGGAGCTCCCAAACAAGAGCAGTTAGTAAGGCAGCTCCAGTGCCCAAAGGGCCAGTACTATCACGGCGAACCCCAACTCCACCAGTTAGTACGCCTATTCCTGTGGAGGAAGCACAACCAGCTAGTCGTAGTTTAGCATCTATCGCATTTGATGTTGTTAAATCGTATGTGCGTATCTTCCCATCTTGGAAATATTATACTGAAGATGAAGGAAAATGCCAGTTGCAGGTGTTTGTCCAGGAGTTATGTGTAAGTAATGTTATTCATGGCAATTACTTTGCTTCGTCCCATACATCCTACCTCCATGATGGTTATAATACAACAAATTTTCCCATTTTTCTCTATAGAGAAGGACCGATTTGGAAACTCAGGATGAGGTAACCTGTGCTAATACCTCTGCTATCTTCAAGAATGCTTGGTGGCAGTATCGGAATTACCTGGAGAAAACATACTTCACCGGCAAAGAAACTCATCAAATTCCCTTACGCTCTCCTGAGACACATTTACTGGACGATGACTGGGAACGCCTTGTTCTGTACTGGTCCCGAACCAAGAATGTGGTAAGGTCTATGAGCTCATTTTCTATTTTTAAGTATTATATTCTTGTGTCTTACTGTACTCTGTTCATGTAGAACAAGTGCCTAAACTTGAAGAACAACTGTTCTAATTTAAGATTCCATTGTTATCATAGTTCAACAAAGCGCTAGGCGTTAATTGTGCGTTTTGCCACCACCTTGCACTTTACTGACCAAAGCGCATGCTTATGCGCAGTTATACACAGATTAAGCGTAGTTATGCGCAATGCGTTTTGCCAACGCCTAGAGCCTAGGTGCGCTTAAGCGCTCGCTTAGGTGCACCTTTTTTAAATATGATTGCTTTGCTCTTGTATCACTGTATTTACTGATACAAACTTATTTTTAAATTGAAGGATCCAATCGAAATTCCAATGGCACAGCAGGTATGTTCACGCATGTTTCTTTAACAGGTTTGCTCTTATCAATAGCTCTTTTGATTTCAATTTCAATTGTGTATACAGTTGACTTTCATATCATGCACATTACTAGCATCACAAGAGAGCCAATAGTGTTGTTGTACATGTAGACCCGTGGTACCCATCTGAAATCTTGTTGTGCCGTGTAGTTTCCCATGCTTTGTATTCTTTCACTGCTGCTTTGTCTTGAGCTGATATGATTTGAACCGTGTCTCTATTTTGATTTGGCAAGACAATGAAGTGACCATAGGACATAGATATATGTTTGTTTGATGTTGTTATTATGTACTAGTACTTGCCAATAGATGACTTGGTAGTTTAATCCTGTCCACCTTACTAATGAACTGGTTCACCGAAATGAGTTTCATATACTAGTACATGCTAAGCTTGTTATGTATCTGCTTGTTTCTTCTTTTAGAATGCTGACAGAATATTGGGGAAGAGTGCCTTATTAAGCAATGGTAAAGGATGTAATGCAGATAAGGTTCCGGATAGTGACACATCCTTGTTGGTCTCCAACAAAGCTGATAAAACAGCTAAGGAAGACTATCTTGAAGACAACAAGACAGCCCCAAAGTCCTGTCTTGGTTTAGTGTTCGAGTTACTGGCCACTACCGCTTGCACAAGATATTCAAACTCACTGTATGAATCAGTTTGGTTTCTTGAGTCTCAACTACAAGCTGAAAGACATCGATCAGCTGTGCTGCGACAAGAAGCGGAAGGACTGCGAAAGTCACTGGAGCATTCAGATGCATACTTTCTGGTGCAACAGCAAGCGTTGGAGGATTTTAGCGCCAAACAGGACAAAGCTAATCAGCTTTGTAAGCTTATTGCCAGCACGGTGGATACCCAGGATAATGTTTCTTGAGCTCTTCCAAAGTTGTTTCAGTTATGCTCTTGTTTTGCTGCCGTATTTATTTGCACTGGTGGCCAATTTTGACGGCCAGTGTATGTAATATGCTGCTTTGTTCCCTATATTTGCACTGGTGGCGAACTTTGATGCCCAGTGGATGTAATATGTGTAATAGCGGTAATAGGCTAGTGTTAATTTCTTGCTTATTTATTTCCTTATTGTCTTGTTTAGTTGTTTGCTTGTAGTCACTACAGTTCTTTTTCTGTGTTTTTCTAGTGGTCACAATAGCCTATTTTTGGTAACTAGGCCAAAATAATCATGGCAACACACGGACTGTTGTAACCATGGGCCTCTTGCAGGCCGTATGATCCATGGGCCTTCTTCCGACCGTAGGATCCATTGGCCTTCTATATGGGCCATAGGATCCATCGGCATTCTATACGGGCCTTAGGGTGCATGGGCCTTCTACCGGCCGTACGATCCATGGGCCGCCATACTATCCATGGGCCTCATACGGGACGTAGGATCCATGGGCCTTCTACGGGGCGTATCATCATTTCACCAATCATGGGCCGTACTATTCATGGACCATAACGGGCCATTAATAGGCCGTATTTGATAACTCTATGAAAACATCCCAACTGGTTTTTTTGACATGAAAACGGCCCAACGTATTAACGGTCCGCAAACGGGCCGACTGTAACGACGGGCTGAATTTGGCCCACAAGCAGAAAATGACAGTAACGGGTCGTATGTAACCGAATGCTGCAAATGAGCCCAAGAATCAATGGGCCCTGAGAAGGCCGAAAGATAACTTGGGCTGGAAACGGCCCAATGGAATAACAGGCCGTTAATGGGTATAAAATGATACACTGTTCATTACGGGCCAGTTTCACCACGGGCCGTTAATGGGCCAAGAGTTACAAAGGTCCTCATATGGGCTGGAAGAAGTCATGGGCCACACATGGGCCGGAAGTTAAAACGGGCTGAATCATATTGGACGGTCCAGATGACGCTACTGGGCCTAATTCGGATAGGGTGTAACGGGCCCTGGGTTAGCGGGCTATAAATGGCATATATGCGAACATGCCATTAACAGGCTTTCCGTGGGCCAGGCCGCCACCTTTTGACCAAGTCAAACGGGCCAGCCTTTTCACAGGAATGGGCCTCTGTTGGGCCATGCCATGTGTCGCCGTATCATAGGTGACTTTGGTCCAATGAGCGGATGACATCTGTCCCAACGCTGAGCCGACACGTATTTCCTCCAGCCAATGATGATTTTACACGTGGAAAATCCCCATTGGTCGGGGCTGTTAACGGGTTATCGGATCCAAAACCCGACCCGATAGCTTAACGGCATTCCGTTACGGTGGATGCCACGTGTCGGTCACCCTTGACGAAAGCACTTCTATGACACGCGATTTATCGTCATGGAAGTGGACACTTCCGTGATGATAATTTTGGTAATGTCATGGAACACTTCTATGACAACACAAGTATGACTATCTTGATTCTGTCATAAATTTGTCATGGATGTATATGCATGACAAAAAACGCGACCTACTGTGACAAACACGTATCATCACGAAAGTGTATTTTTTTGTAGTGTCCTCTCAAACCCTAGTTCATCTCTTATAACCGATCTTTGTCTCAAAGCCTCAGATTGGTACCCGTGGGTTGCTAGTAGTGTTGATTACTCCTTATAGTTGATGCTAGTTGGTTTATTCGGCGGAAGATCATATGTTCAGATCCTATATGCATATTAATACCCCTCTGATTATGAACATCAATATGCTTTGCGAGTAGTTACATTTGTTCCTGAGGACATGGGAGAAGTCTTGCTATAAGTAGTCATGTGAATTTGGTATTCGTTCGATATTTTGATGAGATGTATGTTGTCTCTCCTCTAGTGGTGTTATGTGAATGTCGACTACATGACACTTCACCATTGTTTGGGCCTAGAGGAAGGCATTGGGAAGTAATAATTAGATGATGGGTTGCTAGAGTGACAAAAGCTTAAACCCTATTTTATGAGTTGCTTCGTAAGGGGCTGATTTGGATCCACATGTTTCATGCTATGGTTAGGTTTACCTTAGTACGTCTTTTGTAGTTGCGTATGCTTGCAATAGGGGTTAATCATAAGTGGGATGCTTGTCCAAGAAAGGCAGTACCCAAGCACCAGTCCACCCATATACCAAATTATCAAAGTAACGAACGCGAATAATATGAGCATGATGAAAACTAGCTTGACAATAATTCCCATGTGTCCTCGGGAGCGTTTTCCTTCATATAAGAATTTGTCCAGGCTTGTCCTTTGCTACAAAAAGGATTGGGCCACCTTGCTGCACCTTATTTACTCTTGTTACTTGACCCGTTACGAATTACCTTATCACAAAACTATCTGTTACCGATAATTTCAGTGCTTGCAGAGAATACCTTACTAAAAACCGCTTGTCATTTCCTTCTGCTCCTTGTTGGGTTCGACACTCTTACTTATCGAAAGGACTACGATAGATCCCCTACACTTGTGGGTCATCAGGACACCTTTTTCATATCTGCTAATTCGGCAGTCGTGGCGTGCAGCTGTGTTTGGCTTGCTTCAAGCTACTGGGACAGTAAAGTGTTCTTCTCTTTGAGTACATGCGAGTTATATCGATCCTTAAATCGGTTGGCTAGCACCACCGCTTCAAGTCTCGGGGGCTACTGGTATATGCATATAATTGTGCAAACCTTTTACCTGGATATTTTTGGAGAACAATTTGGTAACTCCACCGAGTCCGTCTCGGGCGGCCTGAATATATGCGTCCATCGTATTAAGTGCGGCGAACTCCTATTTGGAAAAGGCTGGGGCACGCATGGCCTCTTTCAAATGATGATGGTTCATTACACTCTCCACCTCGGAATTTGTAACAGACACATCATCTTGTTGGGGAACGTAGTATTTCAAAAAATTTGCCTACGATCAAACAAGATCTATCTAGGAGAATCATAGCAACGAGCGGGGAGAGTGTGTCCATGTACCATAGTAGACCGAAAGCGGAAGCGTTAAGTAACGCGGTTGATGTAGTCGAACGTCTTCGCGATCCAACCGATCAAGTACCGAATGCACGGCACCTCTGTGATCTGCACATGTTCAGCTCGGTGATGTCCCTTGAACTCTTGATCCAACTGAGGCCGAGGGAGATTTTTGCCAGCACGACGGCGTGGTGACGGTGATGATGAAGTTACCGGCACAGGGCTTCGCCTAAGCACTACACTACAAAAAAAATACACTTCCGTGATGATACGTGTTTGTCACAGTACACTAGTAGAAAAAGGGTCAAACGTGCAGCACATTAGTGCCGGTTTGTATTAGAGCCGGCACTAATGTATACATTAGTGCTGGTTCCAACGGCTAGCCAGGTCGCTCTCATTAGTACCTGTTCGTGGCTAACCTTTAGCACCGGTTCGTGCCACGAACCGGTACTAATGAGGGTGGTGGCAGGATGTTGTCAGTCTGGGCCCCCTTCAGCACCTTTAGTACCGGTTCGTGGCACGAACCGGTACTAAAGGTCCTCCTGCATATAAACCCTTCGTCCAGCTCGCTCTGTTCTTCCCCTTTCCCCTCTCCTCTTCTCTCTGTTCTTCCTCTTCTCCCCTCGAGCTCATCACACATTTTGCCCAAAATTTGTCAAGATTTGAAGGCCCCCATCCATTCAAGTGATCACAAAGGTTAGCAACTTTGTCCTTTCATCTCTCATTACTAGATTAGCTCTTGCAATGCTTTATATAGTTACTAATTTGTGAGTTTAGTAATTTGGGAGGAAATATATATATGTGCTAGTATTTGATTTATATGCAATTTGAGGTCAAAAATAACACTTAGTTTGCATATGTAGGTGTGGTTTACTTAGTGCCTTCTAAATCTCCATCGTAACCACCGTCGATCGCCCGCACCATCCCGTCGCCGGCACCACCTTGTGGTGAGCCTCTTGTTCATGAAATTTTATATAAAAAATTGATGTTTGTGTGATTTGGATATATAGTTAATCATGTAATAATTATCTTACCTGTATGTTGTTTGTTATACATAGTGCCATGGTTTTGATATCCGTCCCCGTTGGCCCTCGTCCTTGTTATGATTCGGATGTGGTATATTCTCTTTTAAAACTATTTGTTGCATTTCGTGTTTATGACAAATTATGCCCATCAAGTTGACATAGATATTTTTATCTAGGAGGTATGTGAACCGGAAATTCCAATCGACCCTATTGTCGAGAGGTTAAATTTAGTTGAAAGAGAAAACGAGCACTTGAAAGAAAAATTGAAAAGAATTGAGGGGGAGAAGATGGAATTGGAGTTGCATGTTGCCGATGTCGTCGATGATCACAAGATCAAGATGGAGAAAATGCGCTTGAAGAATAGAAAGATTAGAAAATATGCCATTGATAGTGAGGCTTGGTATCATTATGCTGTTGGATCAATTGTTACCTTAGTTGCGATCTTGATCGCATTTGTTGTTGCATTTAAATGCTTTAGCTAGAGAGTTATTTGTTTGTTGCATTTAAGTGTTGTATGAACTTTATGTATGAACTTGTATTAATTTGGTCTATTCGGTGTTGTGTAATGAAGATGAGCCGGCAATGGATGTACGATGACCGATGCTCTCGCCAGTTCATTGAGGGCGTGGATACTTTTCTGCTTGCGGCTGAGGCAAACAAGTGGGCGGATGGTTTTATGCCTTGTCCATGTGCTGGCTGTAATAATGGTCACAATTACTCTACGTCAAGAACCATTCACGTCCACCTGTTTGAGTCCGGTTTCATGCCCCACTATAATGTTTGGACCAAGCACGGAGAAAGAGGGGTTATGATGGAAGACAATGAAGAAGAAGAGGACGACGACAGCTATCCTGGCCATGGGTTCCCTGAATACGATGATACAACAATGGGGGAAGAAGCTAAGCCGGTAATGCGGGAAGAAGCTGAGCCGGCAATGCGGGAAGAAGCTGAAGAAGAGGCATCAGATGAGCCCGTTGATGATCTAGGTCGGGCCATTGCCGATGCAAAGAGAAACTGCGCAAGTGATTTGGAGAAGAAGAAGTTGCAGCGCATGTTAGAGGATCACAAAAAATTGTTGTACCCAAATTGCGTAGGTGACAAGAAAAAGCTGGGCACCACACTAGAATTGCTGCAATGGAAGGCAGAGAATGGTGTATCTGACAAAGGATTTGGAAAGTTGCTGGTAATGATAAAGGATATGCTTCCAAAGGACAACGAATTGCCCGAGAGTACGTACGAAGCAAAGAAGGCTGTCTGCCCTCTAGGGTTAGAGGTGCAGAAGATACATGCATGCCCTAATGATTGCATCCTCTACCGCGGTGAGTACGAGGATTTGAACGCTTGCCCGGTATGTGGTGCATTGCGCTATAAGATCAGCCGCGATGAGCCTGGTGATGTCGAGGGCGAGCGCCCCAGGAAGAAGATTCCTGCCAAGGTGATGTGGTATTCTCCTATAATACCACAGTTGAAACGTTTGTTCCAAAACAAAGAGCATGCCAAGGCGATGCGATGGCACAGAGAAGACCGTAAGAAAGACGGAAAGTTGAGAGTACCCGCTGACGGGTCGCAGTGGAGAAAAATCGAAAGAAAGTACGGGAAGGAGTTTGCAGATGACGCAAGGAGCGTATGGTTTGGTCTAAGCGCAAATGGCATTAATCCTTTTGGGGAGCAGAGTAGCAACCATAGCACCTGGCCTGTGACTCTATGTTTGTATAACCTTCCTCCTTGGTTGTGCATGAAGCGGAAGTTCATTATGATGCCAGTGCTCATCCAAGGCCCTAAGCAACCCGGCAACGACATTGATGTGTACCTAAGGCCATTAGTTGAAGAACTCTTACAACTGTGGAATGGAACAGGTGTACGTGCGTGGGATGAGCACATGGGGGAAGAATTTGACCTAAAGGCGTTGCTGTTCGTGACCATCAATGATTGGCCTGCTCTCAGTAACCTTTCAGGACAGACAAACAAGGGATACCGCGGATGCACGCACTGTTTGGATGATACCGACAATATATATTTGAATAGTTGTAAGAAGAATGTGTACCTGGGACATCGTTGATTTCTTCCGAGCAGGCATCCCGTAAGAAAGAAAGGCAAGCATTTCAAAGGTGAGGCGGATCACCGGACGAAGCCTCGCCACCGTACTGGTGTTGATGTACATGATATGGTCAAGGATTTGAAGGTGATATTTGGAAAGGGTCCTGGCAGACAACCTGTTCCGAAGGACGCGGACGGACGCGCACCCATGTGGAAGAAGAAATCTATATTTTGGGACCTGCCATATTGGAAAGACCTAGAGGTCCGCTCCGCAATCGACGTGATGCACATGACGAAGAATCTTTGCGTGACCCTGCTTGGCTTCTTGGGCATGTATGGGAAGACAAAAGATACACCTGAGGCACGGGAGGACCAGCAACGTATGCACGGAGAAGACGGCATACATCAGGGTCATGCAAGCTACACTCTTACCAAAGAAGAGAAGGAAATCTTCTTTGAATGCCTGCTGAGTATTAAGGTACCGTCTGGCTTCTCGTCGAATATAAAGGGAATAATAAACATGGCAGAGAAAAAGTTCCAGAACCTAAAGTCTCATGACTGCCACGTGATTATGACGCAACTGCTTCCGGTTGCATTGAGGGGGATTCTACCGGAAAACGTTCGATTAGCCATTGTGAAGCTATGTGCATTTCTCAATGCAATCTCTCAGAAGGTAATCGATCCAGAAATCATACCAAGGTTACAGAATGATTTGGTGCAATGTCTTGTTAGTTTCGAGTTGGTGTTCCCACCATCCTTCTTCAACATCATGACGCACGTCCTAGTTCACCTATGCGAAGAGATTAACGTTTTGGGTCCTGTATTTCTACACAATATGTTCCCCTTTGAGAGGTTCATGGGAGTCTTAAAGAAATATGTTCATAACCGTGCTAGGCCAGAAGGAAGCATCTCCAAGGGCCATCAAAATGAGGAGGTCATTGAGTTTTGTATTGACTTTATTCCTGACCTTAAGCCGATTGGTGTTCCTGAATCGCGGCATAAGGGCAGACTGGATGGAAAAGGCACGCTAGGAGGGGAACAAATAATATGTATGGACGAACATTCTCTCACTGAAGCACACTACACAGTTCTACAGAATTCCACCTTGGTGGCTCCGTATATGGATGAACACAAGAATTTGCTACGCTCCAAACACCCGGAGCAGTCTGATGACTGGATTACACGTGAACAAACCAGGAGTTTCGCTAACTGGTTGCAGACACATACCATGCATGACACCTCTATGGAAGATGACCTGTACTTGCTGTCCCAGTTACCATCTTCGAATATAATGACTTTCAAAGGGTACGAGATAAATGGTAATACATTTTACACGATCGCCCAAGATAAGAAGAGCACCAACCAAAACAGTGGTGTCCGCTTTGATGCAGAAACCAAGATGGGAAAGGAAACATATTATGGTTATATACAGGACATATGGGAACTTGACTATCGACGTGGTTTAAAGGTCCCTTTGTTTCGGTGCAAATGGGTCAATATGACACGAGGCGGGGTAACGGAAGACCCGTAGTACGGAATGACAACAGTGGATCTCAACAATCTTGCGTATGCAGACGAACCATTCGTCCTAGCCAATGATGTGGCACAGGTTTTCTATGTGAAGGACATGTCTACCAAGCCAAGAAAAAGAAAAGATAAGGAAGCGAATGCATCGTACGATGAGCCAAAGCGGCACATAGTTCTTTCTGGGAAGAGAAACATCATGGGAGTGGATGACAAGACAGACAAGTCAGAAGATTATGAAAAGTTTGATGAAATTGCTCCATTCACAGTGAATATGGACCCGAGCATCCCGTTAAATGATGAAGATTTTCCATGGTTACGGCGCAAAGGGACACATGCGAAGAAAAAGTTTCACACCCAAAGATCTGGAATGTGATCGGCTTCACTATCATCACTTTCTTCTGTGTTTCACACCCAGGAGGGAATGTATGTAATAGTTAGGGTAGTTATGTGTTTTGGCATTTGAAACGCGAAGAAATTTTATGTGCAAACAAATTCTTTTCATGCATTTACTGATTTTTTTCCAGCTAAATGACCCTGAAATTGAAAAGCAATTCAAATGAACTCAGAGAAGTTTGAAAATTGGCATGGTATCATAATTTCATGCAAATAGCATGTGCAAGAAAGTAGAGAGGGTTACGGCAAAAACTGGATGCACTTCGTGTACAAAATGGACAATCTCTTTCGAAGTATCAGGGTTTCCGACGAAAACTGAACTGTTACAAAGGCATTTCATTTTTTAAATAACCTAACATTACTAAATTGAATATAATGATAAAACACACTAATATTAAACATAAGAAAAAAGAATCATTGAAAAACTTTTTTCAAAGTTAAGTTATTCACAAACTAGTGATTCACACAAATTTCAAATAATTCAAAATTTAAACTATTCAAATTTGAAATCTACCGGCACTAACAGAAAGTTTGTAATTTTTTGTACCTAAAGCAAAAATATTCACAAAGAAACTCTAAATACAGCAAAAAACAACTCAAAAATAAATAAAACAAAAAAATAAAGCAAAAAAAATTAAGAAAAAAAGCCCGCCTACTGGGCCAAAGCGGCCTGCATACGACTAGCGACACAACCTTTCGTTGGGCCAGGATGCAGGCCCGCGAAGGCCCAGTAGGCCCACAAGGCGAGGAGGACAGGTAGGCCCAGTAGGCCTGATTAGGAGAGGAGCTCGAGAGAGCTACCGCACTGGGGCTTATAAACCAGTGCGGTAGCCCCTCGACTAGCGAGGTGGGACTAAACTTCCGCACTGCACCTGCGCCAGCGCACCACCTTTAGTATCGGGTCATGGCACAAACCGGTACTAAAGGGGGGGGGGCTTTAGTACCGGTTTGTGCCACCACCCGGTACTAAAGGGGGTCACTTCCCGCCGCTTGGCCTGGCCAAAACAGACCTTTAGTACCGGTTGGTGGCTCCAACCGGTACTAAAGGTGCCTTCTATATATACAACTGCTACGAAAATTTCAGTTTCCCTCTGTTTTCGTTCCTCTGTTCCGTCGTCTTCGTCGCCGTCGCCGCCGCCCTCGATCGTCTCCGTCGCCGCCCC